>NW_027269254.1:0-47205 GCF_963676685.1 Mytilus edulis | reverse complement strand
CGAGCTCAACTACATGTCGTTATTTTACGCTTCAACATAAATGCATATTGTATGTATACAATGGAGACTGTTTTCTGTTCTACTGCCCTTGTCCTAGATTGGCTGTATACAATCTAACCCCCTGACATGGACTAGTGACGGTTACTTTATTAAATGTTTACAAACAAATAAATGCAAAGAGAAAGATTCGGAAAGAAATTCTAAAATTTACGCTAAAAAATAAAATACACAAAAATGGAAACAGTTTTAGGACAATTATCATTTGAGAACTATATATAATTAGCATGCATCACTAAATGAAAACTGATAAATTGATTGCTCCCTTAATGTCCAGTGGCAAATATATCACGCATATTCATGACGAGATGCGAAATGGATCAACCTGAAGCAAATGATTGATACATCACCAAGACAGAGAGTTCGCTGAGGTAAAACGTATGCCGTACTAGGAATGCTGTATGGATTTTGCTCATTGTTAAAGGCCGTACAGTGACCTTTGAACGACTTTGACCCTACCCCTGCAGAGCTATAGAAAAACAGTACATTAAGGGGTGTTACACAGACTCTTTTTCGATGATACACAGACTCTTTTTAATTGTTACACGGACACTTTTTATGAATAGAATCACTCATGCATGATCAGTGAGTTCATGGGCACTTTAATTTTCAATTAGATTTGAACTTTTTGGTTCACCGACTTATTTCCTGTCTTTTTATTGGATAAAATATTTACGTTAGCATCAATATCTATTTTCCGAAACATTTCCAGTAAAATACTATTCATATCAGTACACCAAGGGATTAGACATTTAACTTCAAGGGAGGGGGGAGGGTATGGTATAATAAATCAAATTGTCATCACTGTTGGGTTTCTCGTCTGAATATTTTACATTAACTGTGTCAGATGCCTCATTACAGGCTGAACCTTTTATAGGGTGCTCATTATAAAGTTTTAGTTTTTGGTCATTGTTGAAGGGTGTGCAGTGACCTATTATATAGTGACTAACAAGTAAATCACTTGGTCTACATGATTTAAATGGTTGATACTCGTCTCACCATATCTCCTTAGGCCAAAATAAAAATTGTTTGTTTCCCCTCCCCAGACCCAGGTAAAAAATAAGCCCCCTGGGATGGGAAACAGACATTCTTTTAAATGTGGCCTTATTCATGATCTTTTTATTGAAATTCTGTAATAAGAAGATTTTACTAGTCTATAAGTATCACATAAACTTTACATTATCAATAATCCATTAAAATGAAGTCCAGTCAAAATAACCATGCCAGACAGATATATGACAGATAATTTCATGAATTACATGAATTTTTGAATTTCACAGTTCTTCCATACCCCAAATTTATGGTTAAACGTTTATAGTAACCATAGAAACAGAGAAAAAGACTAAACATAAAAACCATGAAAATGGTGTCATTGTCAGATGAAATAAGCCATTCAAAAATGTCAAACATGTACAACTTACATTTATTCCATAATTATGCCAAAAGTAGTGATCCTATACATGTACAATGTAGCTTATAGCTTATGAGAAACATTGATGACCTTCGGCTATTGTCTGCTCTGAAGTTGGGTTGTTGTCTTTTTTGGCACATTCCCCATTTCCAGTGTCAATTTTATTAGGAAGTATAAACTGAGAAACAAACCTAACCATGTTAACATTGTATCAAACTGAAATAAGGGTTGAGATCTCACAAACATGTTTAACCCCGCCGCATTTTTGCGCCTGTCCCAAGTCAGGAGCCTCTGGCCTTTGTTGGTCTTGTATTATTTTAATTTTAGTTTCTTGTGTACAATTTGGAAATTAGTATGGCGTTCATTATCACTGGACTAGTATATATTTGTTAAGGAAGCCACTTGAAGGACGCCTCCGGGTGCGGGAATTTCTCGCTACATTGAAGACCTGTTGGTGACCCTCTGCTGTTGTTTTTTATTTGGTCGGGTTGTTGTCTCTTTGACACATTCCCCATTTCCATTCTCAATTTTATTAATCACTTAAATTATCCATGAAGGTCAAGGTCAGGTCAACCCAACCTGATAGACAAGTAGATCTTTCAAGATACTCATATACAATAAAATGTATCCAATTACATATATAAAATATATACAGTATAAGAGAGCATTTCATTGATTAAGTAACAGTATATTTTACATGCAGTCATTGAACCATGAAAATGGGGTCAGGTGCAATGTACATATAATGGCAAACTGAAACATCATAACATATTAATTAGCTACTAGCATCTGAATACAAGACAAGAAACATCCAGCTCTTTTAGCTTTTAAAATGTAAAGCTCTATAAAATAGCTTACATCATCACCCCAAGACTGTAATACAAAATTTCTTGTATACAACCAATTTTCATGACTTTTGTGTAAGGCGAGACAAAATAAAATGATACTTTGAAGTACATGTATTGTTTAATATGTTTGACTACTATTATAAAATGCCAGTTTCAGAATGAACAGTAATTTAGAAGATTATTAAAATAACATGTAGATACATTCAGACTATTATAACTATACAGCATGCTGTCATTCGACTCTAACCAACAACCATGCCAGGGCTGTAAAGCTTGTCTAGGTTGGTAAAAACTTCCATCATCATGCATATATATGACACTAACCAATAGTGATGGACCGTGACAGACCCTCATGGAAAGTAAAGGAGGTTTAACACTTCCTGGTGGTACATGTAGCCAACAATAGCAATGGCAGCATAGAAACTCTTATTATATCCAAATTCTTATTTCAAATGAATAATTATCCAAGGTGAATCAGATGATGTATGATCATGATGTTGCACTTTTAGTATTGACAATGATTGATATATATTCACTGAAACTAGAAATTTCCATTATTCCAATTTTCTATTCTTAATGATATAAACTATCCAAGATAATCATGGAATTAAGATATGATGCACTACTAATATTCCTAGAAAACTTTTTAAAATTCTCTTTATTTCAAATTGTTAATATTACTTATTTCAAATATATATATATATATATATATATCAAAGGTATGCTCTGTCACCAAGTAATGTAGTACATTGTATTTCCTACATTTTTTTCTATGAATTGTAAGTTTGCTATTTGTTCAATTCACAATTCTCTTTTTGTCCAATCAGATCATCCCATCAACTGTACATCATGACATAATGCTGTTAGCTCTATCAACGTTATTTCCAAACCAATAAGTAACACAATATTATGAATGAATCCACCATTGCACAATTTATAGCTACAGGTACAAATGAGGTACCATATGAGAGTAACTTAGTGACACTATATATTTCCTATATATACATTGATATACATGATATATATGCCGCTTCATAATCTGGCTGGGAATCATGCTCAAACCAATGTGATATCTTATCTACAAAAAAAATATACATTAAGAATAAAGTATTTATTATATATAAAACTTGTATTTATCTACAAGAAAAACTAGCAATCATAAGTTGCTTGACAACAAAGTTTAATGATGTAAAGAAATGAATTTATGACTTATACAATTTAATTGATAAGTCCCTTATGAGAAGAAGAATAAAACCCTTTTTTGAGGTTCTATTTCTAAAACAAAATGTTCTCTCTTTCTACATCAATGTTTTCTTAGGTGTATACTTCATTGAAGGGTTACTGTCCTAATAGAGGCTATAGCACTATACTTGTTGTGATCAATTTATAATACTTTTTTATTTTGAAATAGAATTTGTTGAATATTACTACCAACGTGACATGGTGACAAAGCAAATAGTATTTATAAGATTCTTCTTCTTCTTCTTTATAATCCATCAACATACTGATGATAACGTGTCGGGCACTTATTTAACTATGCGCGCATGCGTGGGATCTAATTTTTATTTAGTCATGACAGTCATGACAGTGAATAATATACAAAAGATAAAAATAAAAATTTCAACATAATTTCTTTTTCTTGTTATAACATATATTTGAGTTCTACAAAATTAAGAGCATAACAAAATCATTTATAACAAAATAATGAATCATACCCGGTAAAATCTTAAATTTCTTATCACAAAAGATGAAAAGTGTTAAAAATTGTTGTTAAGGACGCAATGCCGTCTCATCATTTGGAATCAGGCATGTCAGGGCACAATATCAATATACTCTTTTTTTTTTGCCCCGGGCAATTTTGAGGTTATTGCATATATACAAACCCAAGCCTTGAACATGTTGAAGGTATTCATAACACATATGTGACAAATTATAATTATTGTACATCACCCACCAGTGGCTATATAAATAGGTATATCATCGTCGTAACTAGTCCGAGATTACTCTGACGTCCAAACGTAACTAGTCCGAGATTACTCTGATGTCCAAACGGCTGTTTTGCCAGACAAGCTTGTCTCGGACTACATCGTAACATGTGAAGATTGGTTGGTTATTGGTTAATAAAAAAAAGTGACCAATATTTCATGCAAAATTTAGGACGTGACAGTTATCAATACATTAACATACAATATGTAGGATTACTCGATCAGGGGGTTTAGGTCTTGTAACTGTTGTATAGCCTATAGGCCATCCCGCACAACCATACCATTGTGAATACCCCACATGTCAATGCATGTTAGGCAATAAACAGGGGTGGATCCAGCCATTTTTAAAAGGGGGTTTAAACCATACTTGTTTATATGTAACTTTTTAAATCATGCATTGATCTTTCAAAAAACATGAAAAAAGGGGGGGGGTCCAATCACAGGAACAATTTTTTAACAAGCCCAAATTCTTACTTTGCCTTTGAACAGGGCTACTATCCAAGAGTGTGGAGTATTGGAACGTCGATTCATACCTGTATGCACAAATTTAACAAATGTGAACATTTTTCCTTCAAACTCTTGGGTGATGATCCATGAATCAATGATTATTCTGATAGACATGTATTAAAATATTCATTTCTACTCACCAATTGCAATTTCCAGCTCAGCTTATATTGTACTATAGTTTCCTTCTACCATGTCAACGATTTTGTGTAAAATAAGTTAGCTATTAGAAGCGCTGACACTGCCGACACACATGTATGCGACATGAATGCAACAAAAATAAAGAGGGTACGGTAACGTTAAATCGTTTACGGGCGAAGAATTATTTTCCGTTTTTAATTAAACTTGTCAGATTTGATTAATTATCGTCGAAAAATGTCCCTAATGGATAGTCATTCAAATTAAACCAGCTTTATTATGCTGTATGCATGTAATATATATGTAACCTGGTCTTTAAATGTACTTTAAGTACAGTGTCTGACGTATTTATAAACATTTTCTTGATTATTTATCCTATTTCAAATATTAATTTGAATGAATTTATAAGCCTTTTTCTGCTATAATATTCAAACTTTATTTTTTAACGAAGGCTTCTGGTATGTAGTTTTTTTTACAAAAAGGCCCTCGAATTATAGACACATTAAAAAATAAAGATGGAAAGTCAAACGCATGAGTCTGGCAAAAATAAAGTTAACGGACAATGTCATGACAATAAACGGAAAACGATAAAAGACAGAGTTATATCTATATATTTTTTTCCCTTCCTCAAACTTACTCAAATGCAATTTATATAGGTAACATAAAAAGATAAATGATAATGCATTCATTTACAATATTTAAAAAATAGTTACATCTTAAATTTAATTTAACATATTAAGATCACGTTTTCAAGTGTTCACGGCCGACATCCGTTATTATTAAATAAGGGTGTAAAAATGAATGACAAATTCTTCACCACGTACGGCAGTCTGTAATTGCATATAAAACGTATTGCAATCACTTGTAAACCATTAAATATAAAGGTTCAGGTGCTTATATTCAATAATCAAATATTATTTCGGCAATCTGTTGATTTTTTTTAGTCAATTCGCGGCGATTTGTGCAGCAGTATGACTTTGAGCTACTTTTTTTTTATTTATATAATTATAAACAGTGTTAAATAATTAAATAGGAAGAAGTTAGAATTCAAATTGAATATTTGTTTTATTTAAATAACATGATTAAGGGGACGTGGTAGACTTTCAGTTAAAAAATCGTCTTCTTTCACAGTTTTATTTTATTCTTGAAAGGTAAGCAACCCCTGATAAATAATGGGAAAGTTTCACTCGTTTTGTGTCCAAATTATTAAAATCTGAACACGACTGGACACGGTCTGACAACATCTTGATGTCAGTTTGTATCCATGGTCTGTTTTGGTCTGACACGGTCTTAACGGATCTATACAGCTCGCTAGAAGATACAGTCTTAAATATCTTGACATGCCTTAACGGGGACTAATTTACCTAATGAGACTATCGATCCGAATGGAGACTTAACGAACTGACAAATCTTGACGTTTTCCTCTAGCGGTAAATCCAGTCAATTAAGATACGATCAGACCAAAATGACCGTTTCAGACTGAAATCGTGCTACTAGTGTTACTATGTGAAGAATTTTATCATTGGAACTCCGAAATCCCACTAAAAAGAGTATCTGGGCAAATATTATTGAATGAATTCATCATCGATACCGGGACTTAATGTTTGTATTTGCGCCAAAAGCGCGTTTCGTCTATAAAAGACTCGTCAGTGACGATCGATTCAAAAGAAGTAATAAAAGGCAAAATGAAGTTCGAAGTTACAGAGTACTGAGGACCAAAATTCCTAAAAGTTTTGTCATATACAGATAAGTTAATCTATGCTTGCCGAAGAAAAGCCTTAGTATTTCAAAAATATAACTGAATCTAAAGTAGTATTTATGATGACCATGAAAATAAGAAATCCTTGACAATTCGCAGCACTGGCCAGTTTTACATTGCATTGTGTAAATATGATGCCGATCATACATGATTGATATTCGGTAAGAGTCCATGCTCTTAGTTAAAGGCCGCACTTTGACCCATATTGGTTTACTTTTACAAATTGTGACTTGGATGGAGAGTTGTCTTATTAACACTCGTACAAAACCCTTTTATCTATGATCTATGAAATGCAATGAAAAAAAAAGAAATGTATTTTGCAACTCAAAACGTCGAATATGCAAAAATGTAAGTACAAAATCATGATGATATGCTGTCGATTTTTCCATTCATTATCTCTCTTTGCTTTCAGCTACGTATTTTATTCGGCGTATTGTACACTTTTGATCCGACCGTCACTGATCAGTCTTTCAGAAAAATATGATCATTTAGAAGATTGTTTTTTTAATTTAATTTGCATTATAGGCATCATCTTTGAGGTTTACACAAAACCAGTAAGAGTTTTGCAATAAAGAAGAAACGTTTCTTTTTGTAAAACGATGGTTTGATTTTAATTGCAGAGTATATCATTTAAAAGTGAAGTGCCCTAATGGTGTCAGACCACCAATTAAAAATCCCGATCTGTTTCAACCAAATTTTGCAATTTTCACAGCTTTCTAAATATTTTATCTTAAGTTTAACTTCATAGAAACCAGGTATATCCTTAATTGTACATGTATCAGCTTTTCACATGCCAATTTTCACCATACCTTTGAAGCCTTCTTACAAAATAACTGACCTTCAAATAGAGGTATTCCAAAAACAATACCTGGTTTTCAGGAAATCTAAAATTAGTATACTATGGATGTATGGAGCGCATTAATCCTCAAGTTTTAATGCAAACTCATAGACAAATAAATTTTGGCTCAAAATGATCTAGATATATTTCTCTTTCACCAAAAGTTTCATTTCTGCAAATTTGTTGGTTAGTTTTAAGTAAACAAGGACATCAAAAGCACTATTTTGTGTCAGAGTAGGGCTACCTTTGCATACGTTCTAAATTGGAGGAAGTAATTGGTGGTCTGACACCTAATGTTAATCTATCGTAGCTAAATCAAGGAAATATTTGATTATTGCATTTGTTCTATGTTTTCTGTTTAGGATGAGAAATGCTTAGTATATACTGAAGTACTTACACATAGCTACAATTGCGGTATAAACAATAAACACGAAGATCTGAATGTGTTTCTTCTGAGATGATCTTTGATCTGAAAAAAAAATATTGTACGCCACCTTTAAGAGTATAATGGTATAACAACTAATTATTTTGTCGGCAATTATTTATTTGGGAAGACACACTGTATTTAGTACTGCACTCTCAGCAACAAAAATGGTTGAAATATTCTTTTGATACCTTTGCCATAGTAAGTTGTTTTCTTTATTAATTCTTAATAACATCTTTACGCTTTAATGTTTGACACTGAAAGGTAGGAACTCGGAATACTAACTGTAATTCATGTCGTATAAGTATTATGAAGTGTGATACGAATTCAGTGCATAAAAGAATATTGCAAACCATGTCCAGTGCATTTGACTTAACATGTTATTAACGACAAAACCAAAGCAAAATAGTATCTTGAAATTGCGTTGACAAATTATTGAAGTAAGCAATTTGAAGAAAAGGAATACATTCGGTGTAAGATATCCATATAAGTAATAACAGATGTTATATATATGCACGAACGATACCTAAATATGAGCTCCAAATTTGTATGAACAAACCATAACGTTATTGAAAAGTAAAAAATGCAGCCGCATTTATAAAAATGATAAAAATAAGAAAAAATATCGGACTTAGAATTATATATTAAGAACCAAATATCTTGGTAAAATAACATCGACAAAATAGGAAATAGATCAAAAGAAAAAACCTTGAAATTTTATTTAATAATCTACACACATTATGAAAGTATGGCATTCCTCGATCATTTTTGGAAGAAAACCAATTATTAAACTGTATGTATATATGTATGTTTTATTTTTAATGTTATAAGTACTCTAGTTTGGCTGTTTAACCTTTTTTATTAGAGCGTCGCTGATAAGTCTTCTTTTGTAGAAGAAACTCGCAAATACAAAATTTCAATCTGGTATCTATGATGAGTTTATTTACTATGCTTATTTACAGAGTTTTAATCTATTTACATTACGATATGTTACTGTGTTACCTTTATAGTTTAAATAATACGTTCTTTTGATAAATGTGTACAACATCAAAATGCATTTGTTTCCTGTATTTTGTTATCTTTGATTTTGAAAATATAGAATATAAACACAACTGTTTTGGAAAAAACGTTTTACTGAAATATTTTAAACTATACATTTTATATAAACAAACATACATGTGTCCTTTGCGTCCAGATGTTGGCACCAAAAGCCATGATCTATCATAGAGGATAGCTGCGATTCTACCTGTAGTGTTGTCCTATTTCAATGTAATGAAATGTATACTCATAAAGCTATTGCTTATATAATTATCATCAATTGCACAATTTAAATACAAAAAATATAAGATAAAAATCATTTCCGCTGTGGTGATATCAAATATCATCAGATGCTTAAATATGACAGAGTTACATGTGAACGGGTTACTTGACTTACATCTAGAAATTGACTACGAAGGTCGGTTGAAAACAAAACTTTACGACAAAAGAGATGACTTCAGCTTCCCAATTGTGAACTTTTCATTCCTATGTAGAACATTTCGGCAGCGCCTGCATACGGAGTATATATCAGCCAATTGATACGATATGCCCATGCTTGTATTTGCTATCATGATTTCTTTGATAGAGGATTGCTGCTCACAAGGACGCTATTGGACCAAGAGTTCCAAATGGTGAAGTTGAATCATCCCTTCGAAAATTTTACGGACGCAATCACGACTTGGTTGACCGTTATGGGATAACAGTTTCACAGATGATATATGATATGTTCCTGATGTCGTAACTTCAATACTCTTTCCCTTTTCACAAATGTGACCTTCAAAATTATACTATTTACCGGATTTGTAATATCCTAAGCAACACGACAGGTGCCATATGTGGAGCAGGATCTGCTTACCCTTCTGAAGCACCTGAGTTCACCCCCCAGATTTTGGTGGAGCTCGTGTTTTTAGTCTTGAGTTTTCTATATTGTGTCTTCTGTCCTATTATTTGTCTGTTCGTCTTTTTATTTTAGTCATGGCGTTGTAAATTTATTTTCAATCTATAAGTTTGACTCTCCCTCAGGTATCTTTCGTCCCTCTTTTAATTTACAATATGGGAAGAAAAGGGGACTTCTTTTTTTATCTGTAAATGCAATGATAGTCTAAAGATTTAACGACCAAGGTATGTTTAATATTATACTTTTACCCATCGATTAGTACCTACTATACGGGTTTTCATATGTTATGAAGTTACATCTTTAAGGACACAATTCGTATCCATGTTTGTGGCCTCACCAGTTAATAAGAGCGAGCATTGCTTTGTTTTCACTCATGAGTAATGAATACTTATAGAAAATGTTCCAAAGTCTCCTACATTTAAGTATTTAAACTGGATTAAACCTAACAGCTGAATTAGTATGTATTATTGTTGAAGGGCCAACTGAAAACCGCCTCCGCGTGCGAGACTTTCTAGTTGTGATTAAGTTTATTGGTGGCCTTTGGCTTGGTTTTTTTTTAACTTTGGTAGTTTATGTCTATTTGACACATTCCCCTTTTGCATTCTTCATTTTACCCTCCGCACTCGAGTGAGGCATATATCTCGATATCATCGAATGATTAAAAAGCGTTAACTATCTTGAAGATTCTGAAAATCTAATGATTAACACTTGCGCTGTTGATAAATAAATTTTCATCTCACGTTGGTATCTCATCGAAAGAAAATCTTTGCACTCGGTTCTAGGCTTCAAGGATATACTAGTTTTCTCTTAATACTATTGTTGTTTTATAAGTGAGACATGTGTTTATACGCTATCTCAACCGAATACATTCTAGGCCTTTTCGAATTTGGGAATATTAAGTGTATCTAATTTTGGAATAAGTGGGAGGGAGGTCATTTTGAATAAAATACCTAATTACAGAAAAAAAAGATGTTAATGTCGATTTATGTTATCTCTTGCAGCCCAGAAGTCAGCACTTCTGTGTTGGCCTGAGTTATCATTGATATATTCATAATTATAAATTGACCGTTAACAAAACTTTGAATTTTTTGAAATACTAACTAACTAAGGCTTTTCAGGAATAGATTATCTAAGCAGAATTTGGCAAAACTTTAAGCAATTTTTGGTCCTCAATGCTCTTTAACTTCGCACTTTATTTGGCCTTTTTAACATTTTTTTTATTCGAGTGTCACTGATGAGTTTTTTTTAGACGAAGCGCGCGTCTGGCGTATATATAAAATTTTAATCCTGGTATTATTTTGATAGAAATCTGTAACCGGTGATTACTTCAATTGAAATATTTATTTACCTTGTCGTTTCTTTGCCAGTTTTTGCACATTTATAGTTTCCCGTCCAATTTGATGTTTTAACACACTGGTAATCTGAAAGAAGAAAATGTTTACGTATTTTATGATATTGGCGTAGTTTCTGAAGTGTTGTAGATAGAGAAAGTGGAGTATTGTTACATGTTAAACCTGTTTAACCTAACAACAACTCGTAACTGTACCAATATAATCTATATGGAGTAAATGTGTTCGTTTAGCATGTTTAGTGTGAATTCCTTGTTTCAATTGCTTTTTTTTTTGGAGTCAGGTGGTGGTGGATGATGTACATGATGTAGTCAGTTTCACTGTCAATTTTTTATTTATTTTGTTGATATATTTAATTCAATAGTGATAAATCCTATCAATCAAACTTCTTTAAATAAAATAATGGCATTTTTGGTTTTGATACTTTCTTTATCAGCAAGAATATTAAGCGAGCTTGCTGGGGCGTGATACTATTCGAGTTGATGAAGTATGAACAAAATAAAATGCGATTATCCTGTTTATCGGTAATTTGTCATAACTGTATTTGTTGTTGTTGCGAATATGCGTGAAATTGAAATAAAGTAATTTAATTTACAAATACAAACCGATTGGATACAACTGTAGTGTTCCAGTTGTATAAATAAAGTTTCCAGTAATTCATTTATAAATTGACACGAATTGACCGAATTGACGAGTCCGTGGACGTTGCTGCACTGATACATGACGTCCAGTGCCTAATATTTTTGAGTATCAAGTCCTTCTATGAGGTTAAAAACAATATCAGGCAGTAAGATCAAAGGGAAAATGTACAAATTGCAGCTTAATACTTTTACCGGCTAAAATTAAGGACTCTGTTATTACTGATATTATCAAATGAGAACGGTGAAAAAAAAATACAGAAGAAACTGATAAACAAAAAACCTTCATGAATTACCTGGTGTTAATACGTAAATCATACCCACAAGACCTGAAATAACAGGAACAGTCTTCATATGCTGGATAGCAAAAACAGTCATTATCTGGTTTTCGCACGAAACGCGTATCCTTTTGTGTGATCACATCGACATGCTCTGTCAGAGATTGAACTTCCGTTATTGAAATTGTTTTGGCCTTCGTCACCACAGTTCGACTTTGTCAAAGCGCAATCACTACTGTAATTAGTCCAAAATTTAAATGGTTGAAAGAAATCGCCGCCACACAGTTTTCCAGTCAAAGCACCACTTACTACTAACTTGTAGCCTGTAATGACAAAAGCCATTACACATAACATTATACATTTTAGATAAAGAACCATTACACATTTTTGTTCAACGAAGATGTCTAAAAGTTAAAATCACAAAAGTACGGAACACCAAGAAAATTTCAACGTTTTCCCTTCAGATACACGATTAGGAGTACACCTAGAGTATGGTGAATTTTGGTCCAGTGCATTACTTATATGTATATCTAGTAAATACTAAAGGAGCATGTCCATGTTGTTATCTTCATTTGCCGAGCATTGCTTGTTGAATACTCAATCAGCCTTCTTAATAATAAGAGAAAAAGATGTCAAAACATTTATTATGAAAATAGTTTTTAAAGAAAACAAATATAAGTTAGAACAGTATCAGTAGGTCCCAACATATATTTAAATAACTCTCACCTGGTCGGAAAAATTCGGATCCATTTCTACAAAATTCAGTTAGAGATTTTCTATTTTCGTCAAACAGACAGTAATAATCAGGTAAAGATCGGTTGCAAAACCCCCGTTTCTTTAAGCTGCCACTGTGAACTATCGGGACATCGTATATCAAATGTTTGCAGCAACGATGCTGGATTCAACAGCTGTAAAAATCATTTTGAAGCCACTTTGAATATGAAAATAAATAAATTAAAAAAGAACTTATAACAAAGTACATTGAAATACGTCTTTCTTGAATCATGTCTTTCACCGGAGAAGATCGTCAATTTTACACGCCTTTAGGACGTCATTTACCAGATATAATTTGCGCCTGTACCCCTGCTCTAATAATAGTTTCAAGCACTTTTATAATCGTCATTCTTTAGGGTAGCATAGAAATAATTTATGTTCCGTAAGTACGTAATTTTTATTCTCGTACAAAATGAGGAAGGTAATCAAAATTTGGATTTTAATTTCCTGTGCATTTTTGTGAAGTACAAAACCAAACTTTTTCACCCGTTTGCTCAAACATGTGTTGGAAGTGACGATGTCGACAATTTGGGCACGTGGTGATGGAAGTCACATGACAGATTCAACTAGAAACCGTATCTCAGAACTGCATATAATTCAACCAAAACCATTGACTCACAAAAAGTGCAATTCAACATGCTCGCTGGAGCAAGAAATAATTATCGATACTTCATGTTCATAAAAGAATACAAATGATAATTTCAACTTTTTTTTTTCTTTATTATTTTCTTCCAAATAGATGTATCGTAATAAAATGATCATTTGGTGTCATATTTCTGTAATAAGATTAAAGTGATACGCTCATTAACATTGTTTATATTATACTTACATGCAAAACAAAAAGCCACACAGACATTCTACAGTATTATTTAAATCCTACAAAATATCTAGTTATTTATATTTTTTAATGAAACGTCCATAACAGATAATTATATTCAAAAATCGATATTACATATTTATATTCGACAATGTAGCAATAGAAATTAAAACCAGTTTAAACTTTCAGGTGTTATACGATTTCAAAAATTACCATTTCAAATAAACGCATGATTAAGAAGTCAAGCATAAAACTAATAAAGACGTTTTCATTGCGAACCCTATCTTAGTTTTCCATAGATTCACCTGCAAGTTACCTGTCCATTTAAACTTTTGTAAGTCCTCTTGTCCCAGCTAACAAATACAACAGGTATTGTTCTCTGTGTAGTTTATTCACTGGGACCTTTAAATTTCTTCTAGGAGAAATATATCACTCATTGATTAATTTACCCTGACCAAAAATTATCTTCTTTTTTATTGAAATACTTCTAATAACTCACATAAACTGTATGCAATATTGTATTTATTCAATATTATCATTAATATATTTTCAATCTGTTCAATATAAAATCTGGTTTAATACTAAAAAGTTTATTTCAGACACATTTTTTAGTATTTTCCAATGAATTTACATGTTTTTGTTGTTGTTCATTTATAGACTTATGTTTATGAAGACAATAATTTAAAAATAATAATATTCAATTTTTTATTTATCAAACACACAAAAATATTGAATATTTGATCAGAAATCAACTTTTAATTTTTTGAATCAGTATTACAAATGTAATATTGAACACATTAAAAACGAGTTACTCCACGTATCGAATAAATACAACACCACATGCAGTTTTTGTGAGTCCTTACTTAGTATTGGTATAAGTATTTTTTCTTCATTGACAGTTCAATTTTTTACTCAGGTAGATTAATCAATGAGTGATATATTTCTCCTAGAAGAAATTAAAAGGTCTGAGTGAATAAACTACACAGAGAACAATACCTGTTGTATTTGTTAGATGGGACAATAGAACTGCCAAAAGTTTAAATGGACAGGTAACTTGCAGGTGAATCTATGGAAAACTACGATAGGGTTCGCAATAAATGATCAATTGTAAACAATAGAAGACCTTCTCTTACAATGAATTTGACTTTTTATCTGTTTTAGTGTTATATCTCCGTTTCATTTATTCAAAGGGGCACAAGCTATGAGATATCTAAATAAAATCGAGTGTATGATTTTTTCTTCAATTATCCATGAATTTTAAATAATGAAATAATAATTTGCTTTAACGCTTTAAGCAGTCAATATGGTCCAATTTTGTCAAATTATGCTAATTAGCATTGATGATGAATTATTCACTCGCAAGTGAATGATTAGAACTTATTGAATTCGTATTTGTTTGATTTTTTAATTGAACCCCTTTGTAAGAGATGGAAAACGCATGCATTGTGCTGGTTCGGTTATTTAAAGGGAAAGAATGTCAACAATAAAAGTGATTGACTGATTCTGTTCACATTAAATCATTCTAATAAAAGTAAACACGACCAGTGGCTCTTCAACTATGTACTTGTTTTGGCTTTCAAACTGTTTTCATCTGGGCGTCACTGGTTAGTCTTGTGTGGACGAAACGCACGTCTAGCGTATTAAATTTTAAATCTGGTACCTTTTGTTAGCTATTATTCGTGTGTTTCTATGTCCTATATGTTCTCCAATTTATTTGAATTGTATTCCTGTCATGTAATGTTGTCATTTTAATGTTAGAGTTAACATTGCCATTAAAGCGGGAGGTTTTGCATGCCACAAAACCAGGTTCAACCCCACCATTTTTTTTTTCTTAAAATGTCCTGTACCAAGTCAGGAAATGGCCATAGTTCGTTTCTGTGTGTTATATTTTAAAGTTGTGTTTCTGTTGTGTCGTAGTTAATGAAATTAAACAGACATAGAAAAAAAATCCAATTGCATGAGTGCGCTTTCTATTTAAGTCTATATTCATGTTTATACTTATTTGGCACAACTTTTTTTAATTTTGGGTCCTCAGTGCACTTCAACTTTGTACTTGATTGGCTTTATATCTATTTTGGTTTTAGCGTCACTGATGAGTCTTATGTAGACGAAACGCGCGTCTGGCGTATTAAATTATAATCCTGGTATCTTTGAAAACTAATTATATTGCTTAAATGACTATCGGAGGTCTTCAGAGGTCAACTCGATGGTTAATTCCTTGTCATAAAGACTTAAATACACACGAAACGAAACGAAACTGCATATTATCGAGCCCGCGCCCTATTTATTCAAGACTTATTTTATATTTTGGATAAATATTTTACATGGTTTATATAAACATGATAAATCAAATATGAGACTTTGAGGCAAATTGGTGAACATAAGTGCTCCATAAAGCATGCTACATGATTATAATGATTCAAGGGCGTTAATTGTAAGGAGAAGGGTTAATTGTACCTGTGTTGCAACAACTCTTTGGTTGGTCCGTAGGTGGCTGTTTGCGAGGCAAAAATTCTAACCCTATCCAATATTCCTTTATTTTCCAGTGGCAGTCCAAATTTCCCCGACCATCATCCCGGATGGCCTCTATTATTACAAGATCTACTTATTGTAATTATTGTGAACTCGTTGTCGTCCTGAACATGCATGAAATATTTGCCACTGGACTTTAAGCAACAATCAATCAATCTACACACAATTTTCATCATAAATTAGGATATGTGTTTCAATCCTGATACGTGCATTTCATGATATGTATTGTCATAAAGTGGTAGATATGTGACGTGTTTACCTTTACCTTTAAATAAACACACATACATATATTTATCTATATACTTAAGTCATTGTTACAAATTACCTTGGCTGATATAAGTGTGTTACATTTAAATGGAACTGGTATGCACACCTGGGTAACAAAAAGATAAAACAGGAATACAATAATTTTATTCCTTACCTTTAACAAAATATGTTGATTTGCTAATGAATATTCCCAATTGTCTTAGCAGCTGCATTATGGTTATACACTGGTATAGACCATTTGTATTACGAAATTCAAGTACCCGGATTATAACATGATAGTACATGCACATTACGTATTATTAAACAGTAGACAAGGTTTCAAAGGTAAATCTTTTATAATATATATTAAATATCAAATGGAAGAAGAAGAAGAAGAAGAAGAAGAAGAAGACGTTTATTTCCCTTGAAATGGGCTCACAAGGAGCATAGTACAATATAAGACATAATTAAGATAATAGCAATAACAAAAAGAAACAACAATAGTATCATGAGTATAGTATACATACAGTTTAAACTCATGAAGTAGAAATACAAGATAACTATATATATATTTCTTCCTTCTTAAGTACACCCCGACATGAAAAATTTATAAGCGTTTAAGTTAACACAGGTATCACTATATATTAGTGACTTTAATTGCAATTGAATCTATATAGCCATATATAGCATTAAAAAAAATAAAAAAATGCTGCCAAATTCTTAAAGTAATTGTTCGGACTTTAAAATTCATTTTTACTTACTCTGGGGCAGGAGTGAAAGAAAGTTTTGATGTTTGTGACCAATTGATAAAAAAGATTATTGCTACTCTCAACTCATTGCTTCTTAAAATTGCTCAAATAGTGATCATTTTTATCAATTGTTTGAATAAATTTATGACATTTAAACAATTCGTTTCAATTTGCTTATATACTGTCTCATAGTTATTCACAATTGAAATCGGTGTTAAACATACGTATTGACATGTGCATTATTCAGACTACCTCTCAATATAAGTAGAATAACGTCTTACAAACTATTTTATTCATATGTAATAAGCATCAGCTATTCATTTATAAATGAAATTAAAATATGGTTTATCCTCAAAATTCTATATTTGGGTTTAAAGTTTTAAAAATAACCTTCAAGCTATCATACGATATCATTGTATTGAGCATTAGATTCCTCTCTTTAAACTGATTCCTTGGCGCTTTTTTGATATTTTTTTTTATCCAATTTGGTTCTATAATCTCTCCAACTTTTGTTACACGTTAAGATATTCAACTAGTTGAACCTCATACATAAATATATAACTAAAAGAATGGCGAAATATAGCAAAGTCGAAAATAAACAGACAATTATGACAACAACATAAAACAGACCGAAAGACAAACAGAATATAACACACAACATAGAAAGTAAAGACTGAGCAACACAAACCCCACCAAAACTGGCCCGGGTGATTTCAGATAGATGTTTTTTTTATTTACTTTCACCGCGAACGTTTTCAAGCCAGGTTTGTATAAATATAAGAGTAAGATAGCTTTATGACTAAAAAGCACATTAAAGAATAACCCTATTTGTCTAAGTTCAACTGCCTGCTTCAGTGAGTTCGCATCTTCGTAAAGAAAAAAATCTTGAATACTTGATTTATAAACGGATAGTTTAAGAAAAATATGTTAAAAACATGCAAGTATACCGATGAACTAACTGGTGATCAGTTATATTTTGGGGGAGTAACAGTGCAAAACCAGTTGTTTCAACCAAGAACTAGTAAATAAAAAAAAACACTTAATAGATATGTGTGCTTGTGCCGTTTTCGTGATTTACTTCCATTGTGCGCAGCTGGTGCACTTAAGATGGTACGGTTGATAATTTTATTCTAAATATAAATCACCCACATCTTTCATATATAAATAAGAAGAAGTGATATGAGTACCAATGAGACAAATAACTATCCAAGTCTCAATAAATAAAGGGTAAAAAAAATGATACTAGTAGGTCAAAGAACGGCCTTTAATCGGATAGTAGCTAGTTTATGCAACAATAGCTTTTGTCACAAAATGTAGATTTGGACTTTAATTTCTGACTTAACATATTAATTTACCTTGTTTCTTTGTCGAATTTGCGCATTTATAGTTACCAGCCAATGTAGACATAAAACACACAGTAATACGCACAGTAAAGCTCAGTTGAAAAGAAATTCGAGTCCGATGTCAGAATAGGTAAAAGGGAACAAAATGACAACAATACATAAATTAACAAAGGACTACTTGCAATAACTGACATACCAGCTCCCGACCTCAATTGAACTGATTGATAGATTATGTCTTCATCATAGTAGTATTAAGTTCAATCCCCTAGGTTAAGGGTTTAGCATCATACCATCACGTACCATCATACAATATTGAGAAGAACATAACTGGTTTTATAACAACAACTGGTTTAAGAATAAATGTGTTTATTTCCGAAGCAAAGACCCTGTGAGAGAATCAATATGAAAAGCAACATATGCTATCTCCACTAGAAAACACTCTTGGGAATGATGTTTCAGTAATACAGAGATTTCCTTTGTACAAAATTAGATACTAACTATTTTATAGTAACAAAACATAACAGAAAAAACAATAAAGTCAACTCAGGTTTCACGACATGACATGATACACAAATACAGGTTGTGCTATATTAGCGACGAGCAAGTTATTTTCTGTTTCATCAAAATGCAAGGCTCTAGGTTGATTTAATCCATCTTTGGAAGTCAGCACTGTCTTAAACTTCTTTCCATCAGACAACAAAACAACCTCGCAATTTTGAGAGTATGACGCAACATATACGTTAGAGTTATTGTCAACAGCTATTCCTGTTGGATAGCTCAACACAGATGAATTTTTGAAATCCCACAACTTCATGCCATGAATTGTATAACAGCTGACGATATCATCGTTAAATCTAGTTGCATAAATTTTATTTCCACGGGCAGATATTCCATAACGATCACTGACGTCGTTTTCTCTAACAAATGTTGTTTTAGTCTTGTTTGAAATCTGAATTTTTTTGCATTCCCCCCTCTCACACACATCTCTGGTACCCACACCGGAGTTTAAAAACTAGAATGGGTACTTTGGGGGCCTCGGTTGGTCAAAGTTGTCCCCTACTTTGACCAGGAGATCAATCTTCTGATATCTCTCTGGTTTGTCTGTTTCCACCGAGTGGCCCGGTGGTTCTCTCCGAGTACTTCGGCTTCCTCCACCATAATAACAGACTTCCCGGTGTCCTACACGCTCCCTTGGGCGGTGTTGGGTGGGGATTGTTCTGGTGGTGGGATAATATTGTAAAGGACACATCTCCATTAATCCTTAGTGAGTGTACATGGATCCGCTGTACCCTTGCAGTCAATCAAGGGGTGCGTCTACATTGGCGGAATCTCGAGTACATACATACATTCCATTTGATTTCAACCAGTATATCAACGTGCCATTATTATATTCAATACCTCGACATTCGTCATTTGTTATTATAATTTCTTCAATCATTTCTGAGGTTATGTTAACAATCTGTATAGCTCGTAATGTTGATACTGCAACTAAATCATCTTTGACGTAGGTGACATCAAATAGTCCATCCTCAGTATTTGATAATGGTATACGTGTAGACTTGTCTAACAAACAATCGGTATTTAATATTATCAAACTGCCACTGTCTGCTACTACTATTTTTCCACTAGGTAAATTAGTAATTCCCCGAATTCTAAAGTCTCTTTTAAGCAAGTCACCTTTACGAAAAGATAATTTAGATATTTGAGAGAGTTATCTCATCGAAAGGTTTTGGCATTATCTGCGGAATAACTGACAAAATCTGATCTTGTTTGTCGTCCTCTCTTGTATTTACTTTTGTATTAGCTTCTTCAATCGGTTTTTGAAAATAACATTTCCTGATCCAGTGTCATCTGTCAAGAAAACAAGAATGTGCCCATAGTACACGGATACCAAGCTCGCACTATAATTTTCTATGTTCAGTGGACTATAAAATTAGGGTCAAAACTCTCATTTGGCATTTAAATCAGAAAGATTATATCATAGGGAACATGGGTACTAAGTGTCAAGTTGATTGGACTTCAATTAATAACCCTTAGCTCAAAATCTTTTGTTTATTTTCTGATTTTTAATATTGTAGTTTAATTTGTTGAAAGGAGTAGCTTTGTAAGGAAATATGAAAATACAAGTACCAAGTCAGGAAAATAACAGTTGTTTTCCATTTGTTTGATGTATTTAAGCTTTTGATTTTGTCATTTGTTCATGTTGTAATGGGACTTTCAGTTTTTGAATTTTCCTAGGAATTATGTATATTTGCAATTTTACTTTTATCTTGCAAACTACCTATTTTCATGTAAATGCTGATGAGAAACAAGAGAGGTAGCAAACACCATCTATCTAAGTCTTAAGATTGACAAAACTAATTAGCTTGGGATCAACCTCCTGTAATAGAAGGAATCATTCTACCAAAAGAACACCTACTGTTGATCTATTTATTTTCCCTGGTTTTAATTTTAGTAGATACAGGAAAAACTGTACTTTTTTTGGGTATTCGATTTTCAAATTTGACCATAATCTGCAAACAAGTCTCTAGATATTTTGTATTTAGCTCAACATCTATATTCCTGGTTCACCTAAACCAAGGAGGTTATATGAGAAGGAGAGTGAACACTCTGCTTGATACAAAATTAGCATCCCCAGAATAGTAGTTCGATCAGAGAAAAATAATAAAAAGATAAAGAAACCTACATGTTTATCACCCACTTGACAATGCCCTCTGATGTACCGGGCTGTTACTGCAAGCAGTTCGGGCTATTAGATAAATCGCATATGTCACGTGATTGTCATCAGACTGGGTCATATAGGTTCAGGTGTATTTTTGGTAACAATGCAGTGTATAGGTGTTTATGATATGGTAAAAGACCGGAAACGCAATTTCAAAATCAATCGTCTGTCAACCGTGAAAAAAGATAAAGAAATGACAAGTTATGAGGGTTTAAAGGAAAGTTAGTGTGCGATTTTTATTCAACACTGCATTGCTTTAAACAAAGATTTTCACTTCACCTTTCAACTTCTGTTGATGAGAAATGGCAGGTAATAAGTATAGAAAATATACGAATATGCAAAGTACTTTAGTTACAGTGACTTGTAACAACCGGAAGGAATATTTGCAATTGAAACATAGAGAAATTTATCGGGAACAACGTAAAAGTGCTTTCTGTTGATATTAACATTGACGGCAATGGGACAGATATTTTTTCATTTCTATTGGTAATAAGTTTACTTTTAACAGAAAATTTAAATTTTTAGTTACTAAATAAAAAATATCACAAAAAATCTTATTAACAAGTCAATAATCGTATATGTGGTCAGTTTATGACACCTCGGGTGTTTCTGTTCTTTCTCGGTTATGTAATTAGGAAAAAATCTCCCTCTGTGACAGAGTCGATCTCAACTAATTAACACTCATTTACAGAAAAGTCGATAACATTTTATGTGTAGTTATTGTCTTTGTCCTCCCTCCTTCTCATATAACCTCCTTGCCTAAACCAAAGAAAACCATGCAAAATTGACACCCAATGAAAGATAATGAAAACTCGGTAAGTGGTCAGGTCTAGAGGGAGATGTAACTGAATAACAAGATACAGAATTTCATAATAATTTTACTAGGAAAGAATAATAATGAGTATCACAGATCAAAGGTCACAAAATCCAATGATTTATACTAGTACATACAATCAGACATATATAATACCTGAGATAGGTCATTTCACATAACAGATATTGAAAATCTTTTGAAATCAATAAGATTTCACATATTTTACTTATAACTAACTAGTTACATTAGAAAAAGAAAACAGAAAATATTAAAATATATTAAAGGAGTAATCTAAATATTGTTTTTAAGAATATCTCGACATTATTGACATTTTGAGTCTCTGGTAATGAGTGTTGACTCTTTTGTATGGTTTATAACAAGTTTTTTGGGAAATCAAATCAAAACAAACACAAGACTTTAATGCGACATTCCTATCTGGAGTACTATATATGTCTTCTGATACAATAAATACAATCTCATTTTCATCACTGGCTACTGTTTACCCACAAAATTTAATGTCTAAACTAAAGGCTTTCCACATTGAGTTGCAGATAAAAATGAACTTGTGAACATAAAATTCCCATTTCTCAGTAGCAACTATAGAGCGCTCTTATTCTTAACTATCTTTTCCCGTAGTCATAACACTTAAACAAAAGGAGTTCATATATCAAGGATAAAACATGTGTTGTCACATTTTCTATATATGTCTTAGTTTAACCTTGATACAAGCCAATACAAAAGAAAAAAAAAAAAAATTTCCACCAAATAGTCATCTAAATTTGGAATAAAAAAGGGAGGATCTATTTATTTTTATCATCACCCATAGGTATCTCATTTAACACATTATTCAACTTTTTCCCTGATCAATAACTGTGGTTGAGCAATGAACAGAATCAAAAAAGTGATTGTTAGTGCAATTGCAAATAGCTTTTAATAGCTGCTTTCTCAAAAAGGAATTGGTATTACAATGTGAATATGATCAGATAACATGATTCTCGTTGATTCAATTGGAAACTATCAAAACTTTACAAAAAATAATCTGTTAAAAAATTTGTCAAGATTGATTAGGCAGGAAATGGGAGGCACTCAATTATTTAAACACGGGTGGTTGCATTTTGTAAAAAGTTTTAAGTAAAATATTTTTTTTATTTTATGGACAGTGTGGATTTTTCAAATGTGCCTCTGATGACATCCCCCCCCCCCCCCCCCCCCCCCCCCCCCCCCCCTAAAAAAAATGTGTTTTTAAAAACTCTGGAACAGCCCTAACATAAGCCTGCATTTGTTTCTTTCCGTTAAAGTTTTAAATGGTTAATTTAGGTGATTCTCCACTTTCCAAATATGATAGAGTATCTTAATATAAAAGAGGGGTGAAAGATACCAGAGGGACAGTCAAACTCATACATCAAAAACAATGGGCCTTATATAATTATGTAGAGCACAAAGGCAAATGACTAATACAATCCACTACTACTATGCCTTACATTTGATAACATAATCTCAGTATTATAAAATAGATGAACAGCACTAAATGTTCTTGTTAAGGATGATTTTTGATTGTCAATCCTAATGATTGATGGCGTTTAACACCTATTTCAGCATTTTTGTTACATCATGGCAGAAACTTTTATTTGTCGAGGAAAAGAGAGTACCAAGACAATAAGCAGGAAAACTTTGTTTGTAGTTAATAAAGTTCAAAATGGAATGCCAAGAAAATAGTTGGACCTAATACTTTAGATGAACAACCTAAGACCCCTCAGCCACTGAGGACTTCTAATTGATTGTTGATAAATATATTTAAAAATTTAGTTTTGTATACTTGATAGGTATAATACGACAGGATGTCAAATCACAACCTTTTTTAATCATGAAAAGCAAGTTTAACTGCCAACTACTGGTCACTGTATTAGTGTATGTTAGTTAGATGATTTTTTTTTTTCAGTTTGTCACAAACATGTTTAATTTATTTATATGACAATAAAGATTATTCCAACACAATATCTTTCATTATAATTTACAATATGGATAAAATTTCATTTATTTTTCTGAGAATAGAGTAAAATTTACTATTCCACAGATTATTGTCTTCATCAAAGCAACTGAAAAATTGTTTTTCATCGAGTAATTTTAATGTGTGTTTTCCCTATTCATGAAATCAAGGAAATCTGGTATCACATGAAAATCCATGATTCCAAAATAAATGATTTGTGTGAATCATCATCAATCTCAACAAAAAAATTATCATCTAAATAGAGGTAGATTTAGTTCCATGCTGAAAAAACATTTACACTAACATGACAAATACCATAAAATAACTATCAAAGGAACAATGTCCTGTGCACAACAAATTACAATTTTTAGGATAAACATTTTCAAAACATTTATCAATATAACATTTCTGCTCAAAATTTTTTTTTCCTATAAATTATCCCTTTACAGTTGTTGTTTTTTTAAATGTGTGATATAAAAATTACATAATTATAAAATATATATATTGTAAAATCATTATATTGGTAAAAAAATATCTCTTTAAAAACTGTCACAGTTAAGTCATATAAAAAATATGTTAACATTTGCATGCCAGTTAAGAGATATTTTAGTGCAAATACCTAGTAAGCCATACTCAATGACAAAATTTTATATAATTCCAATAATACACTAGTATAAACCAAAGAGAGGCTCTTAGGAGCTTGAATTTCCCACTAAACAAATTTAACCCTATAATTTCTTCAGAAAATAATTTTCCACAAAATCCGTCTTGGTTGCTTTGCTCAATTTTTCTGATCCCCTAAAATTACAAAACATTTCGTTTTTATTATTTTAAGAATAGCTTTAGAAACATTAGACTTGTACTTTTACCTCTCTGGAATTGACCATCTGTTCCAAAAACTGCCTTGATTTATTTGTTAAAAGTTGATAATTTTAAACTTTTCGAGTTTTCACCTATTAGTAAATTTTATACTACAATTACTCATTTTATATTGGTTTAGATGGCTTTGTCAAAAAATTTGAGATTCAGTATATTATGTACAAAATGTTTTTAAGTGCTAAATTTCTGGATTGGGACGTGAACTACATGATTTTGACTGTGTGTCTCAATTGCACAATCATGGACGTGAACTACATGATTTTGACTGTGTGTCTCAATTGCACAATCATAATTGTGAAAAAAGCTCTAAAATATGATTTTGCTAAAATATACATAAAAAAAAATGTTGTGCAATCTTATAATAAAGTAATCAATTTCCACCAAAATAATTTCTTTAAAATTCATTGTATTTTTTTTTTATAAAATTGTCATGTATGAGATGTAATAATGAGATCAAAATTTAAAAAAAAGAGCTGTATGTTCAATAACAGAATAAATAACCATTAAGATGGTACCTAACACTACAGGGAGATAACTCTGTAATATCAGCTAAACGTTTTAATTACGTTGCATTGTGAAGGCAATATAAAGCTTCACAATGATTAAAATTAGTGTTTGTGTATATAACCAGTGTAATTTTTCTGATAAAACGCCTGGTTCAAATTTTATGAAAATTAAACGAGATAAATTAATTTTAGTGAAAGTGTTGGGTACCACCTTAAATACATGTATGTATGTATGTATATAGCTGATTGTGCAGAATGAAAATACATAAAAAATAGTCTTTGGAAAACATTAAAACAGTAATAGTTTACACATAAAATAACATTAAATATAAATTCTAAAGTATAAGGATCATGTAAATACAACAAAAAAGTATTTTCTTTCTGTGGACGGAAGAACAGTATCACAAAACAGTTAAAAAAAAATAAAAGTACAGTACAGAATATCTAAAACAAATAAATAACACAAAATAGAACATTATCAAAGTTTCTCAAACATTTGAGAATAAACCTCTGCTGCCAAATGTAACGTGTTTCATACTTAATATTAAGGTATACAGATTTTCTATGTTGTTTTTTTTTCTTCATTTGTGAGCCATATTGTTCAGAATCATGTTAGTGAATATGAAATTGAAATCTGAATATTTTTTTTGGAAGTTTATGTTAGATAAATGTACAAAGACAACAATTTTAGGTTATAACAGACAAAGTAAAACTATTATTAAAATAACTCTTTGATTGTCAACTATTCAGTGATATTCTGAATAAATATCCTGAACGATGAGATGCCATGCTCTTTACTGTTACAAAACTTATAAAATGTACAGAGTTGTACATGAACTTATGTTGATTTTGAGAGAAGGAAAACTATGACCATGCAAAACTCCATTTTGAAGTTTTAATATACCAGTGGGTTGAGCTGCTATAAAATATTGAAATTCATCAGTTTACAAAATTTTACAAATAACACAGAAAAATATCACAAAATAACATATAGTAATTAAACTAATATTTGGATTTCACAACATTTAAAAAAAAGGATGGAAAATGATTGAAAGATATCAATATATATAAAACAAGAAATAAATTAAACGTTTTGTCATCACAGAACATTATCTAGTAAATACAACAAATATAAAAATAGCACTACTTTATTATTCAATTGTTATAATTTCTTTGAAAATATATTACGCTGAATTCACACTTGATTGACTTCACACTTCTCTAACTTCACACTTTTCTAACGTCACACTTCTGTATCTGTAATAGAAAATCATCATAAGTGTTTAGATGACATCACAATATAATTTAATTTTGGATGTAAAGAGTCTTCTGATTGGCTGACATTATTTTGTTATGAGCCCATAGACATAATTCAGTCATGTGACTGTCACGTCATCAATGTTATTTCATGGTTTTCTACGGTTTAAAATGGAATTTAGAATTAAATTATAAGAAATGATTTTAATATTTTTTCTGTCTATTCGAAATAACATAAAAAATTGGGTGCACGCTGTTAAATAACCCACTACGTGCGTTATTCAGTGTGCACCAAATTTTTTATGTTATTTCTTCATAGACAGAAAAAATATTACAGTCATTCCTTAAATAATAATAATAGTACAGATGAAAATCAACATAATTACTAATTTCCATCTAATCTTATTGAAATAAAAAGGACTCTCAGGAAATTCCATGTACTAAGCAACTTTTTTCAAATTACAGCCTTAGATACAATAACCATAAGCTACCATGGATTAATTAATTTGTGCAGGTACAAATTTCGCAAATTTGGAAAATAAATGTATTTTCATCGATATTTAATTGAATGATTTTTCCAAAGCCTGCATACAAGCCTTCAGAAAAGTTGTACTATGCTGAACTTTGCAGGAATCTATAATTAGGTCTTTTTATTTTGTTAATTTTTCTGTATATCATGTTTGTTTTTGTTTTCATTGTTTTATACATTAATCAGGCTGTTAGTTCTTCCTTTGAATTGTATTGCATTTGACATTTTCTGGAGTTTTATTGCAGACTACATGGTATGAGTTCTCATTTTTGTGGGAGTTAGTACAGTGACCTATAGTTGTTTTAAGGTGGTACTCAACACCTTCACTAAAATTTATTTGGCTCGTTTAATTTTCATAAAATTTAAATTGTCAAAGTATTTACTTTGACCCTTTAACAAAAATATAAAAATTTCAAAAATTTTGAACCAACCGTTTTGTCAGAAAAATTACACTGGTTACATAGCAGTTTGACTAACACTAATTTTGATCATCGAGAAGCTTAATATTCCCTAACCAACACAATGTAATTGAAACGTTCAGCTGATTTTACAGAGTTATCTCCCTGTAGTGTTAGGTACCACCTAAAACTTCTCTGTTATTTGGTTTATGGCAGAATGTTGTCCCATTGGCAATTATACCACATTTTCTTATTTTCATTATTAGACATAAAAAAATATTACTATATGCTACCTTGATTAATGGTAGGTTGAATACCTGATATACTTTTGATGGTGTGTGAGCTGTCATTCAAACTGAAAGAGAAAAAAATATATTAAGTTTTCAATGCTATCAATATTTATTTAAGATACACTTTTTATCATACGCTTACAGTTTCTTGATTTTTGAGTCACCTGAAAATTTCATTTAATTTTGTTATACCATAATGCATTGAGAACATAATTTACACTGTTATCTAAAATATGCAGATAAATCCCTAAAAATAATAAAATTCCAAGCTTCATTGAGTATAAGTAAACAAATTTTAGAAATGACATCTTATTAGTGAGTATATATATATACATGTAACAGATAAACCACTAACTACATTTTATACTTACCATACAAAAAACTTCATTGATGGTACATTTTAGTCATAAAATTAATGTTGGTTTTAGGTAGAGCAAAATATATGAAATTCAAAGGATGAAATTTGGAAGACAAAATTAATAAAGAACAGGCTATTATTTGAACTTGGAATTATTTTTAATTATGGAATTTGCATAATTTCTTGAGCTGGAATTTTTTAATAAATTTCATGTTTATTTGGAAAAAAAATGTATTATAATGTTTTGAGCGGATCATAACACTTTCCATACAATGTATTTTTTATAGATAGTGTTATGCGCAGCACAGTACATTCTATTGAAAATGTACTATCTTCTTTGTAATAGAAAGTGTTGTGCGCAGCACAGAACATTTGAGTACAGAATAAACATAGAATTTATAAAAAATTTCCAGCACAAGAAATTATGTAAATTCCATAATTCAAAAAAATTCCAAGTTCAAATAATAGCCTGTTAAATGTTAATACTGATGACATGCCAATCTTTTGTTATTTGGTAGAGTTTAAATGCTTTTATAATTTTTCGAAATTCAGCAGTTCAAAGGTGACCTTGTCATGCAAACTTTATTTTCAAGTTATCAATCTTGAAAAATATCAAAGAATCTTTTCGTATGCCGGTATGCAACATTACTCAATAAATAAGGCTGGAGGGAAAAGCAGTGATCACTTAGTTGTCCTGCATACAGGAACACAGTTACCTGGAAAGAATACACTTTTCAAGTGCTGAAATTCAGAAGGAATTTATTTTGGTTGACAGGATGCACATTGGTTTTTCGTATTAAGTAAGAATTACAATCTGGGTCACATGTAAAGATGGTTGATAATGTGGTATAGTGTTGTCTACACAATATAAGTAAACTAACATACATATTGAATTAAGCGATGTGCTTCCACCACATGTGAAAATGAAAAAATATATAAAAAAAGCCCAAAAACCAAACTTTCTGAAAAAAAAAAAATTCATCAAAGCCAAATTGGGAATATATTTAGAATTTGGCATCTGATTAATCTCATGGTTCAAGCTGACTACACACAAAACCGTAAGTGCAATAACAGATATACACCTTACAGCAAAACTTAGCCATGCTAGGTCATTATCATGACTATGTTATACATTGCATTGTGGGTCTCATTGGGCTCTACGTGTGACGCGGGATTGCTAATTTTTGGTAAGCGTGACACTGTAAAGTCAAATTATTAATTGTGTTGTGAAAACGGGAAATGAGGTCTAACGGGACCCAAGAAATGACAAAAAAATGAGAATTGCTTACGTTCATAGTGTAAGCGGGATATGGGAATCTGACAAAACAATAAGCGGGATCCGGGATCAGAACCCCCAATGAGACCCCCTGCATTCAGCCTCATATAGCATATAATAAAAAAAACAGCAATTCAGGGTATTGATGCTTTAACACTACAATGACTACAAAATATGTGATACACATTTCAATACCTCATTACTGTTGTATCAGTATACAAATCCTCCCTATCAGGAGGAGGTTTAACCTCAGGATCAGAAAATCTGTGTGCAAAAACAAATAAGACTTACATTTACCATAGAGAGTAGAATATAAATTATAAGTACATAAAGTTCTTTCAGATTATTTATCTTAACATGCAAACTTAGTTAAAGAGTTTAGTCTAAACCATATTTATTTCATATCCAATATATTTAGTCATTTCAAAGCAAACCACATTTGACACACATGCTTGAAGTGTGCAAAAATGTGTGCACATTTTGTTTATAAGGATCTAAAATAAACAACTATCCATTCTACTGTCTGTTTTTGTAAAAATTAAATCAGCCAATAAAATTTTAGCCTTGAAATATTTGAAGGCATAAATACTAATGACAAAACAAGAGGATCTTTAAAGGTCTTTAATAGTTATCAAAGGTACCAGGATTATAATTTAGTATGCCAGACGCGCGTTTCCTCTACATAAGACTCATCAGTGATATATATTTATAAAGCCAAACTAGTACAAAGTTGAAGAGCATTGAGGATCCAAAATTCCAAAACGTTTTGCCAAATACGGCTAAGGTAATCTATGCCTGGGATAAGAAAATCCTTAGTTTTTCGAAAAATTCAAAGTTTTGTAAACAGAAAATTTATAAAAAATGACCACTTTTTGATATTCATGTCAACACCGAAACAGAAAGTAGAGTTTTTAGATCATTAAAAGTAAAGCATGGACACAAAATTCCTAATCATGATAAATTAATTTGCAGTGAACAAGGGTTTGTCGTTGGTTGTACATTGTATTTTATTGTTTATTTAATTTTTTCTACATTGTTACTTTAAAATTTTGAACTTTCATTTAACAAGTAAATCACAATTGTTAAAGATAATCTAATATTCTTTAATTAATTCTTTTAAATTAATACATAGAAATGCTTCTTTTATAGAATTTAATTATAAAAAAAAATATGAGTTCAGTGACACCAAAAAAATCTCAGGGCTTTACATTCATGAAATTATTCAATATACAATTATCATGATTATAGTACCAGAATCAGAAATCAACTTGAGCCAAAATGTTGAATTTGGTGTTTCAAGCAAAAATGTGGTACTCTTGATTACTGAGGACTTTGCCAGAAAAAAATTCATGGAAAGGAAAAGGGAAGATCAGAGCTTATATTAATTCATTATATTATAATATCAATAAAAGAATCAAAAGTGTTTTCTGTAAATGCAAACACACCCATGCATGCTACAGATGAAATACCACATCTAGGTAAAGAAAATAAAGTGCAATTTGTCCCAAGTATTTAATTCTGTAATGTCCTAGTACTGATGACTAACACAGTCTTTAAAATGATTACATCTTAGAACAGAAGATACAACAATAATATAAGTAACAGTGCTAAGTATTAAACCCAATAAATACTTCCCTCACCCTTCATATTAATGTTCAATGTAAAATTAAAGAGGTTAAAAAGAATATTACTACTGCTATAAAAATAACCTTTTGTTTTGAATGAGGTACAAGTGGTTCTTCATTTTTCAAGTTCATTAAAAAATAATATTGAATTTCAGACATATTTTTAAGGAAACTTTAGAAAGCAGAAAAGAAAGAAAAATCTTCGAAATTTGGACATTTTGATCTACTCATGTATAAATACATTAACAAGCTTTAAGATAGAAAATCATGCAAATTAATTGCTGATAAGTTGGACATAAATTGGCTTTAAAAGTATCATAGAAAATAGATATATGTACTGTAGGTAAATACATGGTTCCACTGAAAATTAAATATGTGTTTTCCTCATTTTATGATAATCATTTCAATTTGAATTGAAAGAAAGTTTACACCTGTGGAAAAAGAAAAATAATAGAGTCCTGGTGGAGAACCACATGCACAGCTAATGAGAAAATTTAATGCTATTCCTGAGAAATTGTCTGTTTTTCCTAAGAATGTTATGCTATTTCTGATCATTTTATACTATTCCTAAGAAATGTTATGCTATTTCTGAGAAAATGTTATGCTATTCCTGAGAATTGTTATGCTATTCCTGAGAAAAGTTATGCTATTCCTAAGAAAGTTATACTTTTCCTGAGAAATGATATGCTATTCCTGTGGAAAATTATGCTATTCCTGAGAAATGTTACAATTGTTAAAACCCTAAACCCAATGCACAGGAGTGGGAATCATGCAGGAGTTTGTACTCTTGTTGACCAGTGTGCAGTGTGCAATGAAGCATGCATGTTGACTTTTACCTTTCAGGAATGGTGTATTCTGGTTTCTTATATATTAAATCTACTGTGGGTAAAGAAGGATATGGCTCTTTTCTGTGCAAAATAAAATTCATCCCGTGAACATGTTAATCTAAATGATTTTAACAGTGAAGGATTAACAAAATTGTATGTTATAATTAAATAAAAGTGTATATGTTTAAACTAAGTATAGTCAATAGCATACTAGACATATCAAGTTTAAAAGATGACAAAAAATATCTAATTCTACAAAACATGTAATTTGAATGTTATCTAGAACTAGAGGCTCTCAAGAGCCTGTGTCGCTCACCTGTTACTGTATTTACTGATGTCAGCCATCTTGGTTGGCAGGCAGGGTCATTAGACACTTTTTTTAAAATAGATACCCTTGTAATGATTGTGGCCAAGTTTGGTTAAATTTGGCTCCTAGTTTTAGAAAAGAAGATTTTTGTACAAGTTACAAAAATGACGAAAAGTTGTTTAATATTGACTATAAAGGACAATAACTCCTTAAGGAGTTCTCTGACAATTTTGGTCATGTTGACTTATTTGTAGATCTTACTTTGCTGACCATTATTGATGTTTACAGTTTATCTCTATCTATAATAAAATTCAAGAAAATAACCAAAAACTGCAAAATTTCCTTAAAATTACCAATTCAGGGGCAGCAACCCAACAACCAGTTGTCCGATCCATCTGAAAATTTCAGGGCAGATAGATCTTGACCTAATAAACAATTAAACTTTGTCAGATTTGCTCTAAATGCTTTGGTTTTTGAGTTATAAGTCAAAAACTGAATTTTACCCTTATGTTCTATTTTTAGCCGTGGCGGCCATCTTGGTTGGATGACCGGGTCACTGGACACATTTTTTAAACTAGATACCCCAAAGATGATTGTTGCCAAGTTTGGTTAAATTTGGCCCAGTAGTTTCAGAGGAGAAGATTTTTGTAAAAGATTACTAAAATTTACGAAAAATGGTTAAAATTGACTATAAAGGGCAATAACTCCTAAAGGGGTCAACTGACCATTTCAGTCATGTTGACTTATTTGTAAATCTTACTTTGCTGAACATTATTGCTGTTTACAGTTTATTTGTATCTATAATAATATTCAAGATAATAACCAAAAACATCAAAATTTCCTTAAAATTACCAATTCAGGGGCAGCAACCCAACAACGGGTTGTCCGATTCATCTGAAAATTTCAGGGCAGATAGATCTTGACCTGATAATCAATTTCACCCCCCATGTCAGATTTGCTCTAAATGCTTTGGTTTTTGAGTTATAAGCCAAAAACTGCATTTTACCCCTGTGTTCTATTTTTAGCCATGGCGGCCATCTTGGTTTGATGGCCAGGTCATCGGACACATTTTTTAAACTAGATACCCCAAGGATAATTTTGGCCAAGTTTGGTTAAATTTGGCCCAGTAGTTTCAGAGGAGAAGATTTTTGTAAAAGTTTACAGACGACGGACGCAGGATGACGGACGCCAAGTGATGAGAAAAGCTCACTTGACCTTTCAGGTCAGGTGAGCTAAAAACACAACTAATTTTCAAAAGGTATGCAAAGACGGTCAATGAATATGTATAGGGATTCACACCAAAAGAGTATGATTGTCACCTTATTTACAATGATTCTGAAAATAAAATAACTATTTTTGCACCAGGTAAGCAATTATAAATATACTTTCCCACCTCAATGAACAATTATTGCAGGCAAGGCAACAAACATTTTGTTTCCCATTATGTGACCCTAACATGATGCTATTAAATGGTTATTTATAAATAATACCAAATCAACATAAATTTGCATGCTAACATTTTTAACTTGGTGAATAAACTTGCCCATACCAAAGAAATATTGTATAAAAAGCCTTATGCAACAAAGCTGTCCTGTCTCATTTTGTTTCTAATGTGTGTTTTACAAAACTTAATATTGCATGTGTTGTTTAATGTCATTAATGTTGGCAATGAGCTCTCCAGAGCTTTTGTTTGTAATAAAATTTTCATTTCTATTCTATTCATGGGGCGAATGATTGATGATTGCACCACTTCATCAAATTTATGTTAGTTGACATTAATTGTAAAGCAAATTTTAGAAAATATAATAAAGCATAGATATATATTTTTTGCTAGAAGAATAGATAAAAGTGAGAATGGAAATGGGGAATGTGTCAAAGCGACAACAACCCGATATATATACTTTATACATATTGTTATTTTATATTATATATATAAAAAAATTCACAATTCTTACAAAATTTATAAACTGTTCTTCATAAATTCTCTTATTAGCAACCTATAACGTAGCAAGACTTTTTTTAAATTGCCAATTCATTTCCCTGCTATTATATTAATATTGATTCCCTCCTTAAGAACCTTAACTTAGGGTAGGAATACCCTTTTATCGTCAAGTTCAAATGTCCATTTTTTGCTAATGTAAGCCTTAATTTTTCTATCTTCATGCATTCATTAAATCTCATCATGTAGCTACTGTTAGCGTCAAATGGAGTAAAATGGTTGTCGTTAAGGTTATTCTAGTTTTTACCATCATTCTTCATATGGGGTTCCCCATTCCTACCCTGTCTACCCTCTTAACTGGTAAATTATTTGATAAATGATTACAATTTTCATGAAGTTGAAAATACAATGTTAAGGTTAATTTTAAGTTATCCCATAGTCTTAAAGCTAACAAAAGCCATAATTCCTAATTATTAATTAATCAAAGTATTGTTTAATTATTTGGTTCAAAGGCTGTATAATAATTAGTAATTAATATAACTAGTCATAAAAAAACACTTTATTTAGACTTTCTTTATCAGACTATTTGGTATTCAGCAACACCTTTAAACATCAATCAACAATAATTTTTACACAGTTACCATGGAATTATTTTTGTGATATCCTGTAATGACAGACAAAAAGGCATTAGGTGTACCGTCTTTATGTGTGTATAGTACACAGGTTTGTACCCTGGAAATGATTTCTGGAAAGTGGGATGCTTATTATGTCAAGCTAGACTGTTTTTTAGATTTATTTTTTCAGGCCAAATTCTGACCAAGAAACCAGATGCTCTGGAGGAAAATATTTGCGAAGCATAAACCTTTCCTATTATTTCAAACACTGTTAATGCTAGATTATTTATTCTGCAAATATGTTCATTATTATGTATCAAACAAGGACAGGAGTTTAATTTGTCTCTGAAAAACATCATTCTTTGCCAAGCTTCAAGTTGAGATTTTATCAAAAAGTTCCTACATGTTTAACACAAGAAAAAGTTTCAAGGGCAAAAAGGGTGTGTGTTCTATACATGAATATAGTTTGTTCAACCAACAGAGGATAATTCAATAAAAACAACCACTAGGTGACAAAGTTATATAACCAAATAATGGTGATGTGTTAATCACAAAAAAAAACTATTTCTCTAAAATACCAAAAATAAAGATAACTGTATGTCACTATAAATACCTACACATCAGAGTCAGACTTTTTCTCTTTATTTTTCTCTTTTTCTTTTTTTACTATTTTCTTTGATAATGAATTCGAAGTGTCGTCATTCTCCTCAAAGGTGTCATAATTGGATGAGCGCTCTCGCCTAAAAAAAAATATAAACAATAGTTTAAATACATATGATTAAATAATCTCTTATATAGCTCAATCAAATTACCATTAAGTACTATAATTTTTTTATGGTCACATTTGAATATCTACATGTATTAAGAAATGTTTTCACCTGTTGATTTGCAAATAGGATAAAAGCCGTAGTAAGTCAACAAAAGGTCAAAAATATGTATTTTAGAGGGCAAACACAAAATAGTTGTTCAATGTTTAAGACTTTTCAACAAAGAATATTTATAACTAGATACCTTTCACTGCCTTTATGCACATTCCATATATCTATCTTTTTTATCAACTCTAGATATTTATAATCAAATAAAAACTTTAAATTTTTGATGCTCTTAATCTCTGTATTTGACTTGACCATCCAACTGTTTATATTCGAGCTTCACTAATGAGTCACTGCATTAACTATATACATTATTATTTGCCTTGTACCTTTAATGACTTTATTTTCATGACATATGACAGTAGTAAATTAGAAAAAACAAGAAAATGGATTTTAACAAATGAGTTCGTTTAGCCAATTGTACATTGATTAATAATTTAATTTTGGATGTAACACCTCTTCTGATTGGCTGACATTATTTTGTTATCAGCCAATAGACATAATTAAGTCATGTGATCGTGAAGTCATCAACGTTTTTTCATGGTTTTCTAAGTTTTAAAATGAAATTTAGAATTGAATTATAAGAAATGACTGTAATATTTTTTTCTGTCTATTCGAACTAACATAAAAATGTGGTGCACACTGTTAAATAACCCGCTAGTCCCATTATTCAGTGTGCACCAAATTTTTTATGTTATTTCTTCATAGACAGAAAGAATATTACAGTCATTCTTGAATTAAAATAAACCATTCAGGAAAAAAATATATCAACTAAGAGTTAGAGGAAGAGTAAAGAAAATAATATAGTTTAAAATCAGAACTATTGCAACTTTTTTAAATACAATAGATGTGCAAAGAAACAGAAGGTTTTTATATACATCCACAACCAAATTATGAAGGAATTCAGAGGAAGTGATTTATATATGGTGCACATTTTGCATTCAAACAAGTGAGTCTGAGCCATGCACTCTAAGCAGATGAGGGAATACAAGAGGTGTCTATCATTTCTTTATAAAACATTGGGTTGATAAACTACTATGTTCATGTGTTAAATATTTGTTTTTTATTCATTTTTTTATACATAAATTTACTGTTAGTTTTCTCGTTTGAATTGTTTTACATTATCATTTCAGGGCCTTTTAGAGCTGACTATGCGGTATGAGCTTTGCTCATTGTTGAAGACCTTACAGTGACCTATAGTTGTTAATATCTGTGTTATTTTGGTCTCTTATGGAGAGTTGTCTCATTGGCAATCATACCAAATCTTCTTTTTTATACTTAACACAATTTCTTGTACTAATCCAAATTTACAATTTACTAATACCAATTCAAGCTATTAAACTTTAAGCAAAACGTTTTTTTTTTAATTTTCTCTGAAATGGATTTCAAAGTTATATGGAAGCTGTTCATTTCACTCTATCTGAAAAGACATCTTCCAACTTTTTGTTTAAAGTGTTTGTGCTTGAAAATAATTACATGCATCCTTCCATTTACTTTAGAAACATTAATATTCGTGGGTTAAAATTTCGTGGTTTTGTCTCTCTTTTAAGATTTCATGGGGATTTAATTTCTTGGATATATTCTTTCCACTAAATAAACGAAATTAAATCCTCCACGAAAATTTCTGCCCTTACAGTAAATTATCAAAAATGTTTTAATTATAAATAAGCTTCCTGGTCTAGAAGGTGTTACAAATGATCATGATGATTGCCTGATAAACATAGTAAGACATTAGACCTATTCCTGATATGGTAACATGCAGGTTTGATTGAAATGACAACATGCAGCGTTTTTCCTGGAAAATCTTTTGAAAGAATTTTTATGGTGTAATGTGAAATTTTGCCATCCCTTATACTTCCCGAAAAAAATCTATGCATATCAGCATGACAAGGTCTTTTCTATAGAAGGGCCAAATACGTTAGAGAAAATGTTAATGTGAAAAAATAACAGAAACAGAGTGTATGTATAATAATAGTATTTTTCACAAGTGTGTACCTTTGATAATTTCACAATTCAAATAAATTCACATATAATATACAAGCCCTTCTGTATTAATTTCAGCTTTGAAGAAGTCCAAAATCATGCACAAAGAAAATGGGAAAATAAAAATTTGCAAGCAGGCTTGGTCCTAAAACTTGCAAAATTCACCACAAAAATACACCATTTTACTTTAGCTGAATATTTATCTGAATTTTCATTCTTTTATAAGTAACAAAGCAAGCGTGGTCATTATTTTTTTTTAGTTTATTAATGTCTTGGTGAATTTTTATCAATAACATGCATTTTAAAGTTAACTTACGTCAAACTGTAAATTAAATTATTTTCAATTATATTATATTAGTTGCATGCTTAAAATCAAAAACCAACGATGTACCATGAACATATATATGAAAGTTGGCACTTTTTTCAATACATTTTTTTAAAAGAGTAGGTTCAAAAACCCATAGCAGTGGCGGATCCAGGGGGGGGGGGGGGGGGTTCCGGGGGTGCGCACCCCCCCTTTATTTTTGCCGATCAATGCATTTGTATCGGGACATATGTTTTGCACCCCCCCTTTGCCCTGGGTGCCCTGGGTTAGCACCCCCCCTTTCGAAAATTCCTGCATCCGCCCCTGCATAGTTTTGGCTCCAAAACTCTGAAAAATTTTCAACTATGATTTGGCAATTTTGACAGTTTTCCTAAAATTTAACAGTGCATGGTGCCACAATTCTTCCACACATATTTTTGCATTAACAATCGTTACTCTACTTTTACTTTTTTTTGTGTTCTCAAAAATATATCTGAATATTTTTTTCTAAACATTAATTATTGAGGAAAAACTCAAATATTTTTTTCATTTTTACATTTACTACCATATCACAATTACATCTTTCAATAATATACCAAATCAAAGAACTTCAAAATTGTTACAACTTCAAAATTGTTACAACTTTTTCTAAATTTATGTGACAAGCTGAAGCTTCTTATTGTTACTCTACAAATATAAAAAGGGAGACAACTCCAATGCTACTTCCTTCAGCAATCATGAAGAATGAAATAAAAACATGAAATACAATATTACCTTTTCTTGGAATATTTTGGCACAAGTTCAGAATAGTCCACTAAATCATGACTTCCTTTTCCTTTCTTGTCTAGTGTAGATGTACCAAGGAGTTTTGCCACTTGGAATTTTTCCTGAAATTCATTGTAATATTACAAAACAATTAATGCATTATTTATCAATGTAATGCAATATTATGAAACATAAAGCAGACTTTAACAAGAATGTGTCCATAGTACACGGATGCCCCACTCCCATTATCATTTTCTATGTTCAGTGGACAATGAAATTGGGATAATAAATATAATTTGACATTCAAATTAGAAAGATAATAACCTAAGAAACATGTGTACAAAGTTTTTAAGTTGATCGGACTTCAACTAAATCAAAAACTACATTGACCAAAAACTTTAACCTGAAACTTGCACTATCATTTTCTATGTTCAGTGGACCATGAAATCAGGGTCAAAAGTCAATTTGGCAATTAAATTGGAAAGATCATATCATAGGGAACATGTGTACTAAGTTTGAAGTTGATTGGACTTTAACTTCATCAAAAACTACCTTGACCAAAAACTTTAACTGGAATGAACGGAAGGACGGACGGACGAACTGATGCACAGACCAGAAAACATAATGCCCCTCTACTATCGTAGATGGGGCATAAAAAATGGCTTAAAGGACTCTAAGTTTACTTAGTTTAGTATGCTTACTTTAATTATTTTCATCTAAATCTGATCTGATTCATACAATTGCTATCTTTGTACATATGAATATATATATATATTTCTTATATCTATGTTTTTTGTCAAGAAAATCGAAAAAATATTCTAAAAAAAACCAGTTATGAATCCTTCAAGACATGCTATGGATATTGAAGCCAATCTTCATCAAAACTAAATATAGTTATCAAAAAGTTACAAATAACCAGCAATTAACTAAAGGTGTATGTCTGTGTCCCAGGTGACTTTCAAATTCACCTCAATTTTCAAAAAAATACTGAAAAACCACTATCTTTTTAGGGAATCCTTTTTTTTCATTCAGGCATTTCATTTGGATTTCTACACAATTAAGTATTGCAATTTTTTAAACTCTGTTGATGAATCTTATATAAGACAAAATTCTAGCTTCAAATCTTCACAAAAAATTATTTTGATGGTTTTTTTTCTGCTACCTATTGGCTCTAAAAACTAAACTGTAAAATTTTCAATACATTTATAACTGTGTATATATTATAAATGAAAAACATTCCTTTTTACAAAACATTTTTTCAAAGTACTAAGTAACAAGAATGTGTCCATAGTACACGGATGCCCCACTCGCACTATAGTTTTTTTATGTTTAGTGGACGGTGAAATTGGGGTTAAAACTCTAATTTGGCATTTAAATTAGAAAGATCATATCATAGGGAACATTTATACTAAGTTTCAAGTTGATTGCACTTCAACTTCATCAAAAACTACCGTGACCAAAAACTTTAACCTGAAATATGCACTGTCATTTTCTATATTCAGTGAACCATGAAATTGGGGTCAAAACTATATCATAGGGCACATGTGTACTAAGTTTCAAGTTGATAGGACAGTCCTTCAACTTCATCAAAAACTACCTTGACCAAAAACTTTAACCTGAAGCGGGACAGACGAACGAACAAACAGAAGGACGGACAGACGAACAGACCAGAAAACATAATGCCCTCAACGATCGTAGGTGGGGCATTCTATCGTACATGGGGCATAAAAAGAAATAAAACAAAACTTACTCTTCTTATATCTAATGCAACAGCTGCTGGTACATCAGGAATGAGATAGGCTAAAATGAACTTCAATCCAAAAACTATATGCTGAAACAATCGTAAATTGTTATTAATAAGAGATATTATCTGTTTCTTACAGGGTTTTATCAAAACAATGAATGCAGATGAAAAGGAAAAGATGCAAATAATAGCAAGAATAGCTTTATCTCAAAAGTTTTTGTTTCAAATCTGCCACTTTTATATCACAAATGTACTTTTTTCAGAGACCAAATAAATCATTCTATGGAAAACAGTTCTTGTTTTGAAATTAAAAGTATCTGGACATAACAAATATCTGGTGAAAGTTTTATTTTCTTTTAGCTCCGTGTTGATTGATTGTTGGTTGCTTAACGTCCAGTGGCAAATATTTCATGCATATTTAGGACGAAGCTCCGTGTTGAAGGCCTCACTGTAAAGTTGAGATGAAGAACAGCAATAAAAATGCAGTTCCTTTATTTTTTGTGTAATTTTCTGTTGTTGTTGTGCATGTACTGATTATGTGTCATGGATGGATACCCAATTATCTTTTGAGTTTCTTTTCTATTATGGTCAGATATCTATATTTTTGAAGAAAAAAAAATCAAATAATTTCTACCTTTTTTTGTACAAATGTATGAGTGATATTCAAGAAGAAGGGATAATCTATATTAGATTTTTACTTTGCATATAACATCTAGGTATTTGTAAATAATCATTACATCAAATATAGTCCAGTTTCAATATTTCAGTTATCAACAATTTTACTCTTGGTCATCTATTTAATTTAGCAACTAGTATTTTTGTATTTTGTTTATTGTTTTTTATATGAATCAGGCTGTTAGTTTTCATGTTTGAAATGTTGTACATTTGTCAGTTCAACCTATTTTTATAGGTACCAATTTTTTTTGTAATTCTTCTTTACCAATGAAATCTAAGAAAATTGGTTCCATATAAATAATAATGATTACACTATTTATCAAAATATACATACCTCAAATCCTATAACAAGCCAGAGCTTTTCTGTTGTAGTCCAATCTTGAGCCCACGATGAAGTGAAAGCAATGATAAATCCATTGGTAACTACAGCAACTAAATTGACAAACTGGAGGATTCCATACCATTTACCTAAAACATAAAACTGTTTGACTGAAATTTGATTTTTAAATGCTTAGAGGTCAAAAATAGCTCATGCATTTCAGAACAACACAATATAGAAACGAGTACACAGCTGCTTTTGCATAGGTACTATTTCTGTACTAAAAAAATGCAGTACTAGAAATTTACTTTTAATATTTAGTACTATTTCTTTACTTTAAAACTATTGTAATATTTAGGTACTTGTATTTTACAGTACTTAATTTGTACTAAATATTTTGGTACAGAAATAATACAATATTCCATGTTTGAAAATCATAACTTTGACAGATTTGAAATAGAAAGACTTTCAAAATGCTGAAAATGTAACAGTAGTAACCAAAAATCTGTAGTACCTAAATTTCAAGTACAAATAAAGTACTGTAAAATACAGGTACCTAAATATTACCAGAGATGGGTCTGATTACTTTCAATGTAATTGATTAAATTACAATTACTTTGTCATTTGTACGATTAAATTAAATTAATGATTACATCATTTCTGAAAGTATCTGATTAAATTAATGATTACATTGGCAAAGTAATCATGATTACATCTGATTACAATGAATTTAAAAACAAAACATTTTGAATGATGTGAATGAATAAACGTTCAATATAACTATAGCATTTTTGAGAAAGTATTTTATTTGGTTCAATTATAAAATGATAACTTCAAATTAAACTTCACCTATTTAAATAAACACCAAATTTTACTCATACATATACATTACACTTTCTCACCAATGATCTCTGAATTATTTTGAATTAAATTTAATAAAGATATATCATAATCCAGTGTTTTTTTGTTTGTCTTCTGACCTCTTTCATAATTTATATGTATTCCAAGTTGCAGTTTATGGAAGTTTAAATATGGATGAAATAAAGTTACCAGTTAAAACTATGTTAAATGTTAATAGAAATGTTTAATCAAATTGTAAACAATATGTAACATGTGTACATGGTGTAAGTACTAAAAATCATTGCATTTTACATGTCCAGTCCAAATACAAAAAAAATTTAAACAACATATTTGTCCAACTTTTAATTTAGTTTGTGCTAATTAGATCAATTTTCATGTCTGATATATCTTTTATGGGCGCACTACGTTTGCACGCATTTGGGGATTAAAATATTTTACGTTTGCGCGCAGCTTTTGATTACATATGCGTGCATTCATTTTACAGGTAATCTCATGTAAAATAATAATTCATATATATTAAATTATAAATGACTATATTTTATTGGTATTTTCATAATAGATATGACTATCAATTATAAATTTTGAAATAGTTTGTTAATTCAAATCATATATTGTTCATATTGAATTCTAAAATCAATTTAAAACCCCTTTTTATCTTAAGTTCAAGTTATGATGAATGGGCTATGTCACAGATTTCTTAAAGTTTTGTCTACACCTTTGACTTGTTGAATTGTATCTGAAAATCGAAAAAAAATATACGGCTTTATCTCCTTTTTCCCTGTCTAAGAAGAGACTTAGACTAACGGAAGGGGTTCTGATAATTGTAAATAATTGAACAAATTGATAAATAAATAAGTATTATGACCTGTATTTCCCTAAAATATTATTGATTAAATTCTTTCAAAATAGGTGCCTTACGAGACTTAAACTAACGGGAGGGGTACTGATACTTGTAAATAATTGAACAAATTAATAAATAATAAAGTATTATGACCTGTATTTCACCTTAGTTTACCTGTCAAAAAAATGCGCGCAAATGTAAGCAAAAGCTGCGCGCAAACGTAATGATTTTTGCGAGCAAATGTAGTGGTAATGCGCGCAAACGTAATGCACCGTCTTTTATCATATATATTTCCCTACAGCTATACTCAATTGGTAACTGCAATAAAAACAAACCTTAATTAGTCTCCTACCTGTCAATTCAAAGTTGACAAAAATCACAAAAATTAACAAAAGATTACAATTCAGGGTTAAAGAAAAGTATTGCTTGAATATATAACAGTTATTATCAAATATTAATATGAAGATCATTATAAAACGATGAATATACATGTATGTACAATATCTTTTACCAAGATAATAGGTTTATAATTATATCATATGTCTCTGCTTAGGCTAATGATGACTTTTCAATACTGTAACAGTTTATTTTTTACTGAAGTAGACATGCTTAAAGAAACCAAACCATTTCAGTATGTTAAAATTTATCAATATGAATAACAAAGAGGTTCATTTAATGACCAAAACACAATTTTAGATTTTTTTCATTGTAATCAGAATGTAATCAAAAAGTAATCATGATTACAGGGTATTTTGAAAAGTAATTGATTAAATTAAATTACATGTAATCCGATTTTGGCTGATTAATGATTACACTGATTACTTGAAAAATTGTAATCAATTACAGCTGATTAACGATTACAATTACAATTACCCCAAGTCTGAATATTACAATAATTTTAGAGTAACAAAATAGTACTGAATATTAAAGTAGATTTCCAGTACTACAAATTTTTAGTACAGAAATAGTACCTATGAAAAAGTAGCTGTGCAAGTTTTGGTGAGGGTTAAATAAGGCCCAGAAATGCCTTGATTGATTGATTGACTATCAACACTATTGTTCTCTTTTGTGGCAGTCAGTTTTTATTGGTAGAAGGAAGCCTGAGTGCCCTAAGAGAATGACAACCTCTAGTAGGAAAACAATCCTTTTCAATTGAGATTGGAGTTGAGTGCACCTGCCCTGTGCAGGATTTGAACTCACAACCTCAGTGTTGGCTAGTAATACAGTAGTACGACTTCTTAAACCAATTGGTCATCACAGCCCCCTACCCCAAAATAGTATAAAGTCCATTGTTTATACATGCTTTTAGTAAATTAAAAGGACACACAAGACAGTGAAATGCACTTATTTTGTATAGTTTTTCTTATGAAGCATTACATTTACAACACAAAAAGGCAAAAAGTAAAGAATTTTGTTATACAGAAGACAGACTACTTAAGCCCCAGTCCCATTAGACCAGACCACGATCGCACCACGCTCACCACGATCTAAAATAAATTTAGATCGTGGTGAGGTCGCGGTATGAGCGGCATGAAAATGTAAATTTATGTTGCTTTCACGATGCTACTACGTCCTCATTACGCTTCTACAACGATCCCGCTACGATTATACCACGTTCTCACCACGCTTATTCTGCTATCTCACTACTCTAATCAAGATCTTTTTATGCTCATTACGTTCTCACTACGACCATACCACAAATTATCCGATTGCAACACTATCTTACCACGCTTCTACTGCGATTATAGCATGTTCTTACTACGATTATACTACAAATGTACATTCATACTGCGATCTTACTACGTTCTCAGCAAAAACGTCAACATCGTGTTCCATATCAATGCAGTTCTTTCCTTCTATTTCTGATTAATTCGGAAACAATACAGTCATGCCACCAAAATCTACTAGAACACATGGGCGTTGTGGTAGGGGACGTCTCCGGGTGCAGGAATTTCTTGCTGCATTAAAGACCTGTTGGTGACCTTCTGCTGTTGTCTGTTCTATGGTCGGGTTGTTGTCTCTTTGACACATTCCCCATTTCCATTCTCAATTATATGTTAATGTAGAGGCAGGCGGCTCTGATATTAACGAATCCTGACCAAGCAGAGATGTCGAACCGACCAATCCAACCTAAATTACAACCTATTGCTGGTCCATAAAGCTCAAATGACGATATTTTAGTGAACGATAGCAGAGATGACACAGATGTGTCAATAGATATAGGAAGATGTGGTATGAGTGCCAATGAGACAACTCTCCATCCAAGTAACAATTTATAAAAGTAAACCATTATAGGTCAAGGTACGGCCTTCAACACGGAGCCTTGGCTCACACCGAACAGCAAGCTATAAAGGGACCCAAAAATTATATTACTAGTGTAAAACCATTCAAACGGGAAAACCAACAGTCTAATCTATATAAAAACGGGAAGCATGGTTGAGCCGTTAGAGAAAATGGACAAGAAGTCTAATTACATACAGACAAACAAAACCTGAAGAGATTTAATATATTTTACACGAAAATGACAATTAGAATGATGGTCGTAAGAAGAGCGTGATGAGGACGGGGAAGGGCATGCTAGAATCGTACTTATGGTCTTGAACAGCGTGGTGTAAACGTGGTATAGTTGTAGTGGAAGCGCGGTTGGGTCGAGGTGAGAGCGTAATGGTCGTAGTGAGGTCGTAATAACGTCGCTGTGAGATCGTAGCACAGTCTCTCCGAATAGAATCACGCTTTCGCTACTATCTCGCTGCAATGGTACAGCGACCTTTGCGATCTTACTACGACCCTTAGTGCGCTCTCACTACGCTTCTACTGCGACCTGATTTGGCCACGACCGCACCACGATTGTTTTGAACATGTTCAAAGTTGGCCAAGCTCATCACGATCTTGAAGACCTCACCACGACCGTCATACGACCTTACTGTGATCTACACGATCGTACTACCATCATCAAAATTTGCATTTTTTTCACAGATCGTAGTGTGATTGTGGCCTAGTGGGACTGCGGTATTAGATAGCTCAGCCACTGAGGTCCTGCATCAAATACAAGATAAAAAATAGATTTTGTAGTGTCTCCAATAATTATAAGCAAGCAAAACACTTCCTGTAACTGTTTCTAGTTAAAATTGCTACATGCTTCGAGGTGAAGCACAATATTAAGGACTACAAAAAGACTGTGAAGATTTGATTCAAGAGAATTTAACTTAGCAATTTAAAATGTCTGAGTAAGGACTATTTAATGGTGGATTAGCATTTTACAGTTTTACCTAGCTTGTAGGAGGAGAATAAATCCAAAACAATGTCTACTCACTTCAACACTTATCATTTTTTGTTTGCTAATTGACCTTTGAAAATTTGAACTAAAATTTGGTTATTTATCCACATAAATATGGTCAAAAAGACAAATCCTTATCATTATGTTGACATCTTTAGGTTTGAATGATTACGTTCCTTGGGCCAAGTGATCAATAATCTAAAATCAAAGGCTTGATTGGTGATTACTTTAAGCTGCATCAGCACATTGCAGTGACCATAAAATGACGACTTATGAATTAAAACATTCAATAACTCTAGACCTGTTCATCATGGTGAATAGTCTCATAAGATATCAACATAAATACCTATATCCCCTCTAATAGCTGCCACTGGACGTCTATACATCCACAACATTCGTTTAGCATCAACTCTGATGTCAATGGCATTGGTTAACAAGGCCAATAATGGTGCCAGAGGAAAAGATGCTGCAAATAACTGTAAAAAAAAATTAATAACATGTATAAAATATTGGTGTGTTAGAATAAAATATAAAAATATATAAAAATATAAAAATATAAAAATATAAAACAACACGTTTAATAATGTATTGCGTCCGAAGCGCTTTTCTG
>NW_027269253.1:0-19173 GCF_963676685.1 Mytilus edulis | reverse complement strand
GTGTTTTTCCTTTAAAATCTTCAATGTTTTACTCATACCAAGCTAAATATACATTCAGTATTTACACCAAAGCAATTTAAAACAACAATCATGATTTTCCAATTATTCAACTTGAATTTGAATTAAAATTGGGCGCGAATGAGTAGAGTGCGAATGGACCTTGGGTGTGAACGTGCGAGGTGCGAAAGTGTATTGGGCGCAAACAGACCTGATACCACATAGTCTGAACCCCCTTCTCCCACAAAATATGATGTAAATTAAAAACAAATTGTTCAGAGAATAATTGAAGTCTTTCCACTAGAAAAGATCTATTTTTATATTGAAATATGAAAAATCAGTTTAAAATGTTAGTTCCTATGGCTTTATGACGTCCTATTAACCTATGACCTTGACCTCAATTTCAAGGTCACAAACCATGGACCTTGAATCAAAATATCCTAGGTCTTTAATATGTTTGGTTAATGAGAACTACCACTTGACGCGTAATTTTAAATGTAAGATGGACAAAAACTCCCTTTTATTGTATGCGCAGCCTTTCAACCAAAATATACAAGTAAGGACATGTCGCAACTAATAATTTATGAAAAATTATTTGTCAAAATGTCATACAGTATTTGAAAAGAAGTGAAATAAGCCAAAATCAAAATTTATAATATGACCTTGACCTTTGACATTGACCTCATTTTCATTTTTAGTACCAATGACCTCATGAAGACCCTAGGTCTCTATCAGTTATGGTTTACCAGTTGAAAATGCATATCGCTTGAATCAAATGAAAAAGGGGAATAACTCTCATATGGAGTCCCATAGAGCTATGTTCAAACGAATATTCTTATCCTAAATATGTAACGAGCAATTGGTTAAAATAAAATCTTTTACGGTTACGAAGGAGAGGTGGCCACAAGAAAAACAGTGTTTGGGAGATAACTCTTACAACGTAATGTATTTTGTTATAATTACATTTGATATATGTTTCATTATAATACTTTATTCTGATTGGCTAACTTGCACATCACATGTTATTCCTCAAGCAATTGCATCACTCAATAAAACTTTTCATTCATGATAACACGTGGTCCCCACAATAAAGTGCACAGATGAATTGAATAAAAAAGTTATAAAATTCGTGTTTTCATGATCCTAGCTAAAAAAAGTAATTATAAGTATTAAATGTTTCTTTTTGTAACCTCATAGGGTTGCAAAAGCGTTGACCATGTGCACATTTTTAGAATGAAGCGCTTATGCGCTTCATACAAAAAGTACTTCGGTCAACGCTTTTACACCTCAATGAATTTACAAAAAAAAAGCATTCAATACTTATATGCAGTTGTAAATTTTAAAGCAAAAAGAGTTAATACTAACTTTCACTTTTTTTGATGTTCATGTACATTTTGAATGTATTTATTTTTCTCAACTACATGAATTTTTTGGTGTATTTTAATGATATATATGAGTAGTCCAAATAATTATTAAGTCTGGCAAGGCTTTTTAAATTTTATTCTGGGACACCTTCCTATGACCACAAGGCTATGTTATTTTTTCTGGGACGCCTTCTTAGGAAGCCTTCCTACGAACGTCTTAGGAAGGCGTCCCAGAAAAAAATAAAATAGCCTTATTGGATATTTTTATGCATTATTTAACCAGTTGAGTCTTTTACAGGATTGTTTGTTTAATGCTGTTTAAACATTACTGGAAAAAAAAACACCTTAAATTTGCTAATTATTTGGCATGAAAGTTTGATTTATTGAAAGGGACTCATAGTTTTCCATTTAATTTTAATAATTGTCTAATGGTTAAAACAATAGCTTCGTTGTTTACTTTTATACACAACAACTTATTCACTTTGGTCTCGTTGTTTACCTAATATTCACTATGTACTTGGTAACAGTTATTAATTAATTGAATAGAAAATATTATAATAAATATTATTGGAAGCCGAATTGACGTCAAATAGGTGCCGATTTGACTAGATGCCAATTTAACCAGGTGCCGACTTGACTTGTACGTTTCAATTCCTCTGCGATCGTTTGCGGTATTTTCTTGAGAAAAACTATTTTCCATCATCAAAGAGAAGAAGAAACTGCTTGAAATGATTCCCGAACGCTTCGTGATTGTTAAAATAAGTTTAATTCACTCAAAAAACAATTTTAAAACTTGCGATGTTTAAACAGGAAGTTTCAAAAGCACGTGTAAAAGAAGAAATTAACCGGTGAGAGTGGAAATCCGTACATAACATATATCACTATAGTACGACTTTTAAAGCAAAACAGTTTCATCCTTTTGTAAAACAGTCTTTAATATACCTATCACATTAATGTTTGAAGGGTCTTAAGCTTATTCAAACCATATAAGTCGGTATGAAACACCAAAACGGAATGATAATAACCGATTACGTTTTGTAGTTTACAAAATTCTGGACTGGTTCCCGTCAAACTACAACACTTTCTTCGACTGTAGTGGAATACAAACAGAAACCAGTTAGTTTGTAAACTGGTTCCTGGCTGATTACTACACAATGCTCATGCATAATGATAACACAAGCACATTCCTCCAGTTTGTATTGAAATTAGTAAATACGAAACCAAGCGCGGTAGGCAGAGAAATCAGGTCGGCAGTTATGGAACAATGACTGCGTCATTTTCCAAAAATGACATGGATTTCTTAATTAAACATGAAAACATGCTAAAAAGTGTATATCTTTATTTTCCATGCCATTTTGAAGCACTCTAATTACATCATCATGAGCAGCGTACTCCCTTAACAACAATTGGTTAATTTTAAGGCAGACTCACTCAAGGCCAAGGGACACTCAGAACCTGGCAGAAAAACATACCCTTTTCAGCTTGCGGCATGCAATATTATCCGCTTGACATCATATGTTTCAGGTAAAAAATCTCTCCTTTCGACTGTCTATGTCGCTGTACGATCAGTGCCACCAAAGTTTCCGTCGGTTAGTCGCTTGAAATCAATTTTCCTTTCACGTGTGTTTGGCATGTGAGTGTTTTAGTAAATAAAAGGGAGATAACTCGCACAAAGGGGCGGATTAAGTATAGGTCACGTGATTTAGTATAGGACCCGCAATTTGGCCGTATGTGAATCATTGGTTCATAATTAGTCGTATTTCTTTTTCGTAAATTGTTTTGCCATAATAATGGTTTCTGATTTTTCATGTTGGGTCCCATAGGCGGATGCCTTAATTGGGTCCCGGGCCACCCCTTTTTTGGGAAAAATTTGGTTTATTATAGGGAATCACTGAATCATGACCCCCCCCCCCCCCCCCCCCTAAATGAAAAGTTTTTGATCCGCCACTGGATCGTACTTTTATCATCTGACTATACGATATTGGTTTTTCTCATTATTGAAGTCCGTACAGTTTCCTATACTTGCTTTTTGAAAGAAAAAAAAATGCCTACCTATATATACCTACCCACTGCCCCACTGTCTCAACCTCTGGGTAGGGTTTGGGCAAACCAAAATATATTTAAGTGTGGCCTAATGGGTCTTTGTTCTGTGTATCCGGGATCTAACCCATCTTGCCCGTTAACACTGTTATAGGGAACATATATAAGCTCACTACTGTCTACATACTAGTAACGAAGTCCGTGTAATGTTGATATGTTTAAGGTGGTATGGGAGACTAAAATAAAAACGATGGAAATTGTTCATACTTTGCAAAAACGTAGTATCTATTGATACATGTCCAAAAATATAATAAAAATTTGTAAGGGTTCCGCGGAACCAGTGTCTCGCCTATTTTTGCTGTAAATCGCAGACTCAACAACAATGAGGAAAAAAATCAATAAAATATTCCTCTTGTTACTATTTTATGATTGTAAGAAAATCTAAGTCCATTTAAAAGTAAATTACAGAAAAAACGGAGTAATCTTTTTACAAACTTTACTTCTGGATACAATCTTATGATCATAAATAAGCTTCTGTCCAAGTTTGGTACAAATCCAGGATAGTTTAAGAAAGTTATTAAAATTTTAAAAACTTTAAACACAGAGTGAATGTAATGGTTCCCCGCAGAAAATCTAAGTCCATTTAAAAGTAAAATATGGAAAAATGGATTTATTTATTTACAAAATTTACTTCTGGATAATATCTTATGATCATAAACAAGCTTCTGTTCAAGTTTGGTACAAACCCAGGAGAGTTTAAGAAAGTTATTAAAATTCTAAAAACTTTAACCACAGAGTGAATGTAATGTTTCCCCGCAGAAAAAACTAAGTCCATTTATAGTAAAATACGGAAAAAATGGAATTTTATTTTACAAAATTTACTTCTGGATACTATCTTATGATCATAAACAAGCTTCTGTCAAAGTTTGGTAGAAATCCAGTATAGTTTAAGAAAGTTATTAAAATTTCAAAAACTTTAACCACAGAGTGAATATTTGTTGACGCCGCCGACGACGCCGACGACGACGGAATGTAGGATCGCTTAGTCTCGCTTTTTCGACTAAAGTCGAAGGCTCGACAAAAATGATAGGTCACCGTGCATTTTCTCAAGATACAGCCGTTGTGACAAAATGACACATTTTGTATGGATTATACAGGGGGGGGGGGGGGGGGGAGATTTTGTGATTAGAAACTAAACAAAATGATAGATTTGTAAAATAAGTTAAGAAAATGTAGCTTATAGACAGTGCTTTGAGAATATCAAAAGAAAAGATAGGGTCACCGTAAGTTTTTTTCTGGCTAAAATACAAAATGAAAAATTCCATGAAGATTCCTTCAGAAAATGCACTGTTTATAATTAAATGCGATTCAACCAACATACGAAATAAATCTCAAGACTTTACACTGTTTTTTTTACATTTCATTTGATGAAAGTTTGTTGCCTATAATTAAAATAATAACTAACAGTGTTTCGAGATTTTTTGCTTATACCATTAAAGCATTGGCCCCTTTTCAAAAGTCTCCCAACTATATCCTTGATTTAGCAAGGTATTCTTTGATATTTTTATTACATCTATACGCTATGATAGGCACCTGGGTGAGATTTCACTAATATAAACATTGCTTGTCTTTTTGCAGATTGCTTTAATGTTTTCTTATAACCTTACTAAGAATTTTAACCATTGGATTATATTTAGCAATGAGAGTGAGTGGGTCATTTTTTGTCCTATCGGCCTTCAATAAGGCCACACCAATTTGATTCCTTGTTCGACGGACCCGCCCGCACCTATTTTTTTCAAAACAGAATTTTTTTATTTTTTTTTATATTCCCGCTTCCCGCATCCGGAAATGTAATCATGTCCATTTCCCGCACCGTTTTTGTTTTGTAAATATTATAAAAAGATATCAACATTTGTTTTTAAAATCACAGTCTTAACCTGTATATAACGATTTTAAACATAAAAGCACCCCACCACACTTTGTAAATATCTGTGAGAATATTTGTTTCAGCATGAAACCTATTTATCCAAAGCGGGAGTGCTCCGATATAAATTAAAAGAACAAAAAATTGGTTACTTTCCCCCTTACTTACATTCCCTATCGAAAAAATGTTCGTTATGTTAGAATAAAGTACAAAGAACTTCTGAAAGATTTGCCTTCAACTGCAATTATATTGTATGCTGGCAAAACAAAACTATCCATAGCCTCTGCATGTTTATGCACCTGTCCTAATTGATTGAGGGGCCTGTCGTTCAGCAGTTATCGTTTGTTGATGTTGTTCATTTGTATTTTCCCGTTTGGTTATAATACATGATATATAAATTAGATCGTTGGTTTTCCTATTCGAATTGTGTACGCTAATAATTTTGGGGTCCTTTATAGCCTGCTGTTTGGTCTGTATCAAAGCCCTGTGTAAAAGGCCGTATTTTGACCTGTGTTTGTTATTATCAGGTTGAGAACAATCCTCCCTCAGACAAGGGGTCATTTTACTGATGTAGAAAAGAAAATAGAAATACCAAGGATTTGTATAGTTCTTCTATACAAAACCTTTGAAAACTTAGAATTTTGAACTCAAAAAGAGAAGAGTTACATCATTTTTTAAACAACTTTTTCTAAAAAGAGGGGTCCACTTATTTTGAATAATATTAAACTTTTAAAGTAAATGTGTCAACATGGTTAAAGTCCAGGAATATTACAAAATTCTTGGACATGTTTTGACCATTTAATACCAGATAGATATATAGTTCTCTGAGAAAATATGAGCCCTTTTGTACAAACAAATATATTATAACTTATATTGATCCCTCATAAAACATGTAAAAGGGATATTTATAACATTAAGGGGTTGTCCCCAAACTGATTATGACTTGTATGGAGAATTGTCTCATTGTCAGTCACACATACATAATCCAGATTTAATTATTTCTTGGTGAACAGGGAAAAAATACTTCAGAAATTAAAGAAATGTCAAAGTACAAGTGATAAATCAAGCTTTAATATTGTCAAAACCTACTATTTTATGTTTACAAAAAAAAAATTATAATCGCTCGCCTTTACTTTTCAAGCTTCGCCTCAAAAATTTGCAAATTAAATATTTTTTTATTAAAATTTTCAAATCGCTCGCTCGCCCCAAATTTTGGAGTCCAAAAATCCGTAGAACAAGAAATTAAATTGGTGTGGCCTTAAAAACTAAATATACGAATAATGTGTGCGCACAATACATTAGAAAGTTAGCACCTTTTAAGACACGTTTTACCATGATGATATAAATTTACATTCGCCGTCAAAAGAAACTTGTTGATGACTAAAATAATCGAAACTAACATATATATATTTAAATACAACAGTATTCTTGTATAAAATGAAAATAAACTGTTGTTTATAGAATTAATTACCTTGTCATTTTATTTTATCCCAAGCTCTTCAACTGAATTAAAACTCATTGAACCGAAACAATATTAATTAAAAAGTCAATAATTTCTTCACAAAACGATAAAAATTGTTAGCTTTGAACAGGTACTTGTATGACAATTAACATGTCAGCTTCAGGCTATATACCTGTGGATACTCGAGGTGGATATATGGTGGAAACAATGCTGGAAGCTTGTATTATTTTATTAAAAACAGGAAAAGGTCAATAAATATGACATTTCCTAGATTTTATTTTCAGACATGATTTAAGTTTGTTGTCATAACGTAGATACAAACAAAAGGTAGAATCTGCTTTTGAAATGACGCTTTCTCACTTTCTTCGTGCAACCGTATAAGTAACTGTATGGCTTTTATCAATTAGCTAAACTCATATCGTATAGTAGCTTTATAACTTCAATAGAATTGAGAATGGAAACGGGAAATGTGTTATAAAAAGAGACAACAACCCGACAAAAGAGCAGAAAACAACCGATAGTCACCAATGGGTCTTTAACGCAAAAAAGGGGGATCATAGGCGGATCCAGGGGGGGGGCCTGGGGGGCCGGGCCCCCCTTTCGTGGGAAAAATTTGGTTGATTATATAGGGAATAACTGAAGCATGACTGTAGAGCCCCCCCCCCCTTTAGGTCAGACAGAGGGCCTCCCTTAGGAAAAGTTCTGGATCCGCCACTGGGGATATTCAATACAATAATGTTATAACTATATATAGTTTAGCGAAAAGAACGTTACACAAAACTCCGTAACATATAAATAAACCAAAATTGAAAAAAAACACACACACACATAAGACTAACAAAATTTCTGTGTCATATTTTCTCTCGTGGATAGCATGAAACGACAACTTCATAATTACAAGTAATTTGTTCCTGACTTAAAAGCACAACACAAGGCTGTGTTAAAATTAGTAGGAAAATGCTTTCCCTATACATTGGGCACGAAACTTATCTAACAGAATACAAAAGATCTAAAGTATATATTGAAGATACACAATACACATCGAACATACATATGAAAATAAGAAAAATGTGATATGATTGCCAATAAGACAACTGTCCACCAAAGTTCAAACGAAAAAAAGTAAAATCACAAAAATACTGAACTCCGAGGAAAATTCAAAACGAAAAGTATGTAATCAAATGGCAATATCCAATGATAAAACACATCAAATGAATTGATACATGTAACAACTGTCATATTCCTGACTTGGTATAGGTGGTCGTATCCAACTATAGACAACCGTACGGTCTTCAACGTTGAGGGAAAAAACATACCGTACGTATAGTCTGATATTAATGGCCCCAACATTAAAAAAATATGGAATTATTCAATTGAGAAAACTAACGACTTCATTTATAACAAAAGAATTTACGAAAAACAAATCAGAACTCGCGGAATTGTGCTGTTATCCTCACTCAAAGTGAGTGTAAATTTAATAATTATTAACTGTCAATGAATTTTAAAATTGAATTAAACAACAGACATTCCGAATTCTCGAGGTACCTGTTATATATAAACACATAAAAATAATAAATAAAAGAATCGTTAGACAACGACCTTTCGGCCAATTGTGTTAGTTGAACTAAAATTTCAAATACATTTCAGTCAGTTTGATGATCAATCCATTTTGAATAAGAAAATCTAATTTATTTATATGCATTTTTCATTTACCAATTTGGGTCAAACATCTTGCGCCATTTTAATGTTTCAACTAGGACTAATTAATACACTAATTCAATAGTCCCCGGTTTCAACAAAGATCGGAACTCCGGCCTTCAATTAATTTTACAAATTGCACCAAAATACAGAAAACATGAATCCAAATTATTTTAGCGATAACATCTGGTATTGGTTTTCACTGAAGTTATCTTTACAGACCAGCGGGTGTTCAACCCCATAATTGTGAGTCTTATCGCACATGTCAAATTATTTAGTAACCTCATGTGGAGCGAGGATGGATTATCGTCCTTGTCGATACAGATAATTGTTATCAAATTGAGTTATCTCCTTAAACCGGACAGATTCTTGGCAATGGGCGAAACAGACATTCCGGTCAGACATGCAAACCCCGGCCACAAAAAAAAATACGCCCGTTTGTTTCATCATTATCATTTAATGCTAAATAATTTTGTTGGAAATTTTCGTTTTAATAGCAAAAAAGTGGACCAGACTTTTGTTTTCACGGATGAACCAGATACGAACAGAATTTTTTTTTAAGGCAAGAATCAGAGTCAATTTTTGTCTCTCTCAAATATCTCAGACTGCCTCCTCAAATCAAATGGTTCGTACCTGAAACTTTAAATCTTTCTAGAGCTTGTACTGACTTGGGATCATTATTCAACTTTGTTATTTAAAAATAGGCTGGGGCATTTGGGGTTAAACATGTTTTCGTAGGTAAATAATATTCGTGGAACTTTTTATTTTCATGAGAGTGTAATTATAGTCTATGAGTATTTACTATCATACTTTCTGTTAGGTGGAGTAGTGAAGTAGAAGTCAATGCGTTCTTGCTCAATCCTGTGTCGCTTTGAAGGTTTCCTAAAATTGTCGTCATGGCATCCTCAGCCTAGATCAGCCTAAGCAATGTGTCAATGATTACTCACGGTAATTTGAATTTCAAAATGACCGAGTGTCGTTTTTTTCAACGCACTGGTCAACTAATTAAAAACAACAATCATGATTTTCCAATTATTCAACTGGAATTTGAATTAAAATTGGGCGCGAACGTGAACGGCATGCGAACGGACCTTGGGTGCGAACGTGCGAGGTGCGAACGTGTAGGGTGCGAAAGTTTATTGGGCGCGAACGGATCTGATACCACCATAGCAAATCACTAAACTGGTCCGCCGATCTATCTCTAGCTACGAAACTAGGTCTAGGTAAAACTAAACGTTGTAATAGAAAAAATAAACAAAAACAGAACAGCAATTTGCCAAACAAGATGTTAAATTTCATTTAGAAATTAAGGTGCGAGCTTGTTATAGGCCGAGAATTTTTTAGGCCGAATTAACCGACTGCTAAAATAATATATGTGTGACGTCATTGTTTGAGTCTGTGATAATTTCGGGCATTCATTACTATTTAGCAATCAAAAAAACAAGGTTTATTGGTAATTTTTCAAATTAACAGCTCAATACAGGTAATTTCAATAATATTAACTACACGTTTAGCAATTATAGATTAACATTCAATCAAATACTGAGATATATAAACCCATTCAAATGCAAAAATCAGACAAGGAAATGTAAACCGCATGCATGTCTGAAAAATGGCGTCTCATAACGCGAACCAAGAAAGGAACACGACGAAAAGACATCCAGCCAAGACTTACTTCGTGTGCTTTAAAATGAAATCTATATTTTAATTTCTCTTCACTATCTGATGAAAGTCAAAACCAATAATGAAATAAGCACTATAGGGTCTGGGAGACATGAAAATAAACAGCACAAAACCGGTATAAAATTCTATTATTATTGGAGCAAGTTGGGACTGAAATTTTTGAATAGGAAAGTTGCAGGTCTTGTGTATGGCTGCTATGGCATCAATGGCCATTGAAAAGAGTCCAACCATTTGGAACAACTTAAAAGTTTTAAAGGTCCGGACTATTCAGCAAAGTGGCTTCTGAAATGAAGTTGCCAATTGGCCACCAGACATTAAAATTTAGTGCCAACTCAAAATTTCAGTCTCTGGGAAATAATTTCAGGTTGCCTACGTTTTTTGTCTAGCTAAAGTAGTTTTTGCCCTGTGTTTTTATGGTGCTACATAACCACATGATTTATTTAATTTTATTACATTGTACATGTTTTATGACAACCTCTATCAGAAGTCTGAAGCCCAGTCTAGTAAAATTCTATAGGACTTGTGCAGAAGCACTGGCGATTGCCCATCAATCAACATGAACACCTGACAATTTTTGCGAAATTGTAGCCAGTATTTTATTGAATCAATGAGAATGATGAGAACAAGTTTAAAAAACAAAATTGTCACCGACATTGTTTCATCTGTTTATTTACAAAATCGAGAATGGAGCTCGGACATGTATTTCAATAAACACAAGCTATAAATGACAATGGTTTTCTTTCTAACGGCACTTAATAGTCAAAGTTGTGACTGAGTGGGCTAAAATACGAAGACAGCTTACAAACGACCTACATTTACCTGATGTAATAAAGCGCTGACAAGATCGAACTTGAATCTAAAAGGTGCTTGGAAAACAATATAAATTTGTGTTACTGTCAAGCAATCAGACGATCTTTTTAAACCTGACTCGGATCAGCCAAAATTTCATCAATTTACGGTCCTCATGTCTTTGCCATTTCAGAAGGCTACATTGAGTTGAGGGCTGCTATTGTCTTGACACACATGACAATCACCATGACTCATGAGGGCAGATATTGTTAGGTGGTCTAATCCATTTAGAAATTGTTCTTACAAACAATGACTGTAATGTTTACATGTATATTGGTCAGATGTATTAGTTAGAAATTTGAAACACTGGCTGTTGTTCTTATTTAATAGTACAAATTTGTATACATAGCTGTTTAGCAAATGCCTGAAATCAGGCTACATGAAATATGTTGGACCGTCAGACAAATCCAGTGAATAATGGATCTGTGGTAAAATTTTGTTGAATTCAGGTCCGAATGTCCGGTGTTTTTTTTCATGGATTTTTCTAACATTCTAGTAATATTGCCAAATGATCTCAAATTCATTTTCATCTTTATTATCATCACAGCAATGTTTATTTTGTTCAACCCCTAGAAAATCGCCAACCAGTGATGTGTAAATCCGGGTAAAAACATATCTGTGACTGTCAAAAAACATATCTATGACTGTCAAAAACAACAATGGCTGCCATCATTGGCACAACGGGAAATGTAAATAAAACCGGATCTGATTCTGGGAACGTATGAGGATAATTCCGGGTTTGCCAATTAAATTCAATAAATGAATAAAAATCCAAGCAGATCACAAAAATCAGCTTTAAAATATAAACACTAGAATTGAAAACCAAAAGATATATAAAAAAGAAAGAAGAAACAGGAAATAATATTTTATACTTTATGTAAATTATGTTTAGTTCACAAACATTGTCAAAATCCAATAAAATTGGACATAACTCTTCACTGAAAATCATTCAAGCATTGAATTGTGCACAACTTTCATAACAATAAACCCTCTTGTTACATTGTACATCATTTTGTTTTTGTGCATTTTGGGGAGGAGTAGGGCACAACAAAGTCATATGTTTGTTGTTTTTTGTTGGATAATATACAATTAGATGTAAAAAAAATACCAGACCAATTTAAATGAAGATATTGTCAAGAAAATGAAAATTTGTACATAGGAAAATGTTTGCGACAGAAATATCGCCGGCAGACATATTTTGTGTCCAGATTAGATAAAAAAATCGCAAATTGCGACATTGATGAAGCACAGCGCAGTACATGATATAGCTTAAAAGAAATGTACTACTTTGCTGAAATATTGTGTAAATAGACACCTGGACCAACGAATAAAAAATGATTGATCCCATTAGGAAAAAGTTAACAAAACAATATTAAAAAGTAGTTTTTGAAGATTTACATATTTATGTTTCTTTGTAGGTAGCCCGATAAGATGGCTCACTTTGTATATCCTACTGGCCAACCCCAACCAACAGCTGCATAACCCAACTGTTCAGACTGCCTATGTAGCAGCTGCACCTCAGGCTGCTTATGCTGCAGCTGCTGCACCAAGGGCTGCAGGTGGATATGAAGGATATCAGACTACACCTGCTGCACCACAGTATGCATATACACGTACACAAGTTGCAGTTACTGTAAGTATTACAAGGTTATTTTTTGTAATATTACCAACTCCTATCTGAATTTTTTTTAAGACAATTACATGTAGATGCTACTTTTAACTACATTTACCATTTGTTACTAAACGTTTAAAATTAAAGAAACGGATGAAAAAGCACTGTGCAAACATGTATTGAACGAGCTATTTGCCATGGAAGGTTTTACTTTCCTTTCAACTAGCATGTATGCCACACAAATTTAAATGGCCAATGATTATACTAAAGGAAAATGGAAAAAAATAGGTTCTCTGGTTATTTCTTGTTTGCTGATTTTCCAGAACAATTTAAAGGTTTCTATTCAGATCAGGTCCTCCAATTCATAAATGCATGTATATGAATAGCCTCTGGTGATAGGTCTGGAAGCATGCTCGCCTTGAGAGTAGGAGGTCGTTGGTTCAAAAGATCTGCCAGGTAAAAAGAAAGAAAATTGGTATTTGCTGCTTCTCTTGCTAAGCTCATGGCATTTAGAAGTTAGAGCAAAGACTGGTCGTCTTGGAGTCAGAATAATGTGTCCAGGTAGGGTGACATGCATGCCAAGAGTACGATCTACTTCCACCTTGGCAGATCAAGCCAACCTTTGTGATAACCATGTTGTGCCATCTATCAGTTGATTAAAGTCACGCCCATTCCAATTGCATTATTCTTGACCAATTGGAGCATGTGAACTCTCTTCAGTGTGGAGGTGAAAACACAGAAGAGTCTAAAGTCTACAAACTTTGTGAAGCAGAAAACGAAAATTATTTGTTTACATTCCAAAATTTGTGTAAGAAACATACTTAGGAACTTCATTTAGGTGATTAAAAACATTTAAATTGTCACTAAATATTGTCGCATATTTGGTGTAAAGACTTGTTGTACAATCAGCATGTGGAAATTGTTTACCTTCATTTTCTACTTTAACGTGTGATCATGTTATAGGCAATTTTTGATTGAACTGCATCCAATGAAAATTATTACTTTGTGTCTCTGAAATACTATCTCAATCCTCCAAAGTTGGAGAGGAGGGAAGTGGGTCGTAACCCTTGGCTAGGGAAGATAGGCGACATGTCATCCTGTAGACTTTTACCTGACATATACTTGTTAGCCTATTAGAAAATCAGCTCAGTGTATGATAGACATCAGTCTAGTACAAACTAGAGAATATATCAATATTACATTATCATTTTCTCATCCAGACTATTCATTTAACTTGCCACTGGATGTTAAATAGCCATTGATCTCCATCACATACATGTATATAATTAGTAGAATGAAGGCATTATTGGGTTATTTTTGTTGAGAGGGGAGAGCAACACATTTTAATGATGTTTATTTCTATTGACAGCCTGCAGGAACATATGATCAGAAAGCATATTATCAACCAGCTCAAGCAACTGTATCATACAGTGGTGCTGAAACACATTATCAGCCAGGTAAGGAGAATGTTTCACAGGAAACTTTCTTTTTTCTGATTTCGTTTCATGTAAATAGAATGCAAAGATAATGTTAAGCAAACAAAGCAGATACAGATTTAAAAGAACAAAATGTCTATTAACTTTTATTTGAGTACAACAGTTTTGTGTACAGCTAAACTGGAAAGATACTGTTAAAACTAAAACTTACATAATTAAAAGACTGAAGGGAATGTTGTTTTTTGAATGGGTAAATACATTTAAGATAAACAGATATTTTGTACAGAGACTGGAGAAATATGGCCTTCTGTGAATGTGAAAAAAACATTAAAAATGGAAACAGATATTGTAGTGATTAGAAATCATACAATTATTCCACCTTGATAATATATATATATATATGTGTGTGTTTGTGTGTACAAAAGAGGGTATATTGTATATTAAATTAAAAGAGGGACGAAAGATACCAAAGGACAGTCAAACTCATAAATCTAAAACAAACTGACAACTCCATGGCTAAATATGAAAAAGACAAACAGAAAAACAATAGTACACACGACACAACATAGAAAACTAAAGAATAAACAACACGAACCCCACCAAAAACTAGGGGTGATCTCAGGTGCTCCGGAAGGGTAAGCAGATCCTGCTCCACATGTGGCACCCGTCGTGTTGCTTATGTGATTACAAATCCGGTAAATAGTCTAATTCGGTAGGTCATATTCATGAAAGGGAAGGGGATTGTAGTTACGACGTAAGGAACATATCCGATATCATTTGTGAAACGGTTATTCCATAACGGTCAACCAACTCGTGATGGCGTCCGTAAAATTTACGAAGGGATGATTTCAACTTCACTATTTGGAACTCTTGGTTTAATAGCTTCCTTGTGAGCAGCAAACCTCTATCAAGAAAATCATGATAGGAAATGCAAGCACGGGAATATCGTATCAATTGGGAGATATATACCCCGTATGCAGGTGCTGCTGGAATGTTGCTACTTAGAAATGGAAAGTTCACAATTGGAAAGCTGAAATCATCTCTTTTGTCGTAAAGTTTTGTTTTCAACCGACCCTCATTGTCAATTTCTAGATGTACTTACACAATGCACACACTAAATTTGTCATGAACAGCTAAAATGTATATTTCTTAGTCCACTTTTAAAGGACTTGAGTTCAGTACTAGCCATATTTGACCCAAAATATTAACCTTTTGTTTAAAGATAGTAAATATGTCAAGTTGATGACAAAAAACATGGAAAGTGAAATGTTTGTGCCAAGCTTAATGAAGCTTTACTGAATCATGTTAATAAAGCGTTAAAATTATGATTTTCATCAAAAATAAGGTCTGTGAAACAGCCTTAATATTCAAGTCATATTTATCTTTTGTCGATACATAAGCTCTGTTTTAAGTCAAATGCAATATCAAATGCCTGTAGGAAGATATTTTAACAAATTTCAAAGTCATTATTCAGCTGTGACTTATTGTTGTATTGCTTAGTTAATCTTAATATGAGACTTTGACAGAAAAACTTGCCAAATAAATACTGGGACCTTATCAAACCTACACCTTTCATTCAGGCTAATAAAATGAATGAACAATCAATTGAAGTCTTGTCAAAAGTGAAGTTAGAGTTGCCACTAAGCATGATAAAAGAAATCAATTGTTTAATACATCCTTATTTTACACAATCGTAAATATGACAGTTGTTTTTAGGAAATTTGAAACTCCTTATATGAAATAAACACTTTGCTAATTTTTTCAAATTAATAACTTAGGGAAATAATCAACTCATTAAAGATATTGGGAAATTCTGCTTATAGACCACACGGACCATAGCAAAATGGACAGCATGACTCCTAATCATGTCAATAAAAAAGAAATATGAATACTGACCTTTCTACCCTATTTTTGTTAATAAACCTTAAACAAACAAATAGTTTTTTGGGGCCTCATATTATTGATGCAAATAGTTTTTTGACACAAAAACTACAATAATATAAAATGTATTATTTTTTTATTATTAGTTCATGTTCAAGCAGCTGCCAAACCAGTATATTCAACAAATACAACAAATTATGCTACACCCAGAGTTGTAGCACAGCAAAAAGTGCAGGCACCAATCCAGGCTTCTAGTGCTGCCACCTATGTATATCCAACAGCTGTTACTACTCCTCAGGTGTCATCATACTCAACAACTTATGCTGGTAACACAAATGCTACAACTACAGTATCATATACAAGCAAGGGTAAGGACAACAGGAAAGCAGTTTTAGTATTGTTACATACATACATGGAACATTGCATACTTCACTTTCACACACATAAGCTCAAGTTGACACAAGAAGTAACAAATGTGAACTTTGTTTGTTGTTTATTTGTATATATACAAACAAAAATAAGCACTGTAGAATTTTTTGTAACTAGTATTTATTAACTTAGGCTGTTCCAGAAATAAATGTTTGTGTGTGGGATCAGCTGTTATTGGACAGTACTTGTGATTTACCCTGCCATTCATAAAATTGTTCATGCCACATAGGCATCTTATCAAAAATAATCAGTCCTTCAATTATTGATAGAATAACCTTCCAAACCCATTTATAAGATTAATTCTGGTATAGCCTTAAGTAAATGAACATTATAAACATTTAACTGATAAAAATAAGTACACAGGATGAAATCCGTGAAGTCTAGAATTAAAGAATTTGGTAATTGCTTATTCATTAAGATTACCAGTAGACCAGGTCTATTTGTTTACAGAATTTGACAATTATTTGTTAAAATTTGGAAAGCTGCTGGTACATGTATTTAGTCCAAAACTGTTTATTCTAGGCTTGTTTCACTTGTGATAAACATGATTTCATAAATAGTCCAGAATTTATTATACAAAAAAAATCATGGTAAATATTAACAGACTTGTAAAAAAATTCAATTGAATGTTCAAAATTATCTGACAGTTTCACAATCTTCATTTGTTTCAATGTAAGATACATGTATCATTCACTTTTTTTATAAATTATGAAATCATGTAGAGCTTCTGGATTTGTTTTTATATTAATCACACCACTTCATGTGCAGATATGTGTGATATTTGTTAGTTTAGAAGGACAATACTTTTGCAGTAGAACTGTTTGTTGAATTAATATCTTAGCCAAACTTGAAGATTACACTTGACAGAATTAATTTCAAACGATGTACACATTGTGTTCCATCAAACCGATTCGTTGCATTTTTTTAAGAAAGAATATGTAAAGTTTTATACTTAATGCTTCGAAAAAATTAATATAATTTTATCTTGCATTGGAAACCCTGATGTATTTTTTGTATGCTTACATCTTAAAAAACAAAAGACAATGCAATATTAAGAGAAGCGACAGAGATTCACTTCTTTTCATACAGGAAGTGAAATCTCGGTCTAGTAGATTTTGGGAGTGTTATAAATGAAGCACATTTATCTTTGTGTGTATATCAGTATATAGATTTTAGAAAAAAGAACACCTGATCAGTTTGGTGTAGCATTATGTCTTCGTTGATGGGTTGATGCATTGGATATTTACGGGAAGATGCTTTATCATTTGTACATATGTAGCTAATTGTTTTAGATAACCAAGCTTTGAATTGTTCTCAGATTTGTAAAATGTGAGAAAACATTGATTTGCATGAATTGAAGCAAATGTTTTTTACATTGGAATTGCTAATGTGACATGTGTGAAGCCATTGTAAAAATGTATGCTTTGAATTTCTTATTACAGAATTATCTGCTATGCTTGTTAGAATCAGTGAATTAAAGATTGAAATGTTATTAAAGGATAATTTGATAGATTACAGTAGAGACATTTAACTAGAAATCTGGCATATTTACAAGTAAACAAAACAAAAAAAAAACAAAAAATCAGTTAAATTAGGGTTTTTCACTCTAAACTATTTTGAAAAATAATGATGTTAAATTTTCAACTATATGCTTGATTCTTGATAAGTTAATGTATTAACATTTATGTATATGAATTACCATACCGAATTTGCTTGTATGTCAATTATATTTATTTATACTTTTAAAGTATTTCAAAAAAATGTTTTTGAGAATGCATTGATTCAGACAAGGTTAGCAATTTAGTTTATCACAGCTTGGTTAGGATATTTGTTTGGCTAACTTTCTAACCCTTGATGTTCACATTTCAGCCCCACAAGGCGTGTCCAACTATACCACCATAAAACAAACAGTACAACCAGTTGTCATAAAAGGTAGGTTATGACTATGTCTATTGGGTCATCAGACATTTGTCATATTTGGCATGTAAATTTGGGATCTTTTGGTTAAAGTTTTAAATGTGCATTGAAATGGTCCTAATTGTTGAATTCCATGAACATGGACTTTAACAATTATTATTGGAACGAAATACAGTAATGAGAAATATTTTTTGAAATAATTAAAAGGAGGTTAATTTGAAAGATTTTTTAATAGTGTAGCTAATATGCATACTATATAAGGCCAATTAAAATTAATTGATAGATTTTCATCCCCGCCCGCCCCACTGAAATCGTCCCCGCCCCGAATTTTTTTATTTTTAAAAAATTACGATTTCCGGATTTTTTTTCATGTCCGTTACCGGTAACCATCGATAGTTTCATTTCATTCAAAACTTCCTGTTTCAAACTTTGGTTTTGTATTTCTTCGAGTTATCTAACGAAAATGATTAAGTCGACATATATTCTGCTGCTCAATGATAACATCAATATCTACCGAAAATAGAGATTGATTACGAGAAGGGCATGAAATATTCGGGTTATGAGTAAAATGATGTGTCTAAAAACGCAAATCGCAGTATGTCACAAAAGATTAGAAAACTGTTCTTATTTTTATTTATTACAATGACTTTGTGTCAGGAAATTGGGCTGTGAATGATATCCAAAGCGCAAGAATCGTGGAACACACTGGTACAAAAGCATTACTGGCTTAAAGAAATTGACACAAGCACGAACTTGTTAGATTTATGACCGTATATTGAGCTAAACAGAAAGTCTACAAACATATGCATTTTATAGCAAGCCCTTAGTTTTACCTTAGATGGCTGTCGTTTTTTGTTGACAAACAGCAAACACCCTCTGTC
>NW_027269252.1:0-37291 GCF_963676685.1 Mytilus edulis | reverse complement strand
AGTGGAGTTTATGGTGCTTACTCTGGTTTTATAGCTATATGTCTCACTTGTAAACCCTCCTTTAAGTGGAGTTTATGGTGCTTACTCTGGTTTTATAGCTAGATAGACGTCTCACTTGTAAACCCTGCTATAAGTGGAGTTTATGGTGCTTACTCTGGTTTTATAGCTAGATAGACATCTCACTTGTAAACCCTGCTTTAAGTGGAGTTTATGGTGCTTACTCTGGTTTTATAGCTATACGTCTCACTTGTAAACCCTCCTTTAAGTGGAGTTTATGGTGCTTACTCTGGTTTTATAGCTAGATAGACGTCTCACTTGTAAACCCTGCTTTAAGTGGAGTTTATGGTGCTTACTCTGGTTTTATAGCTAGATAGACATCTCACTTGTAAACCCTGCTTTAAGTGGAGTTTTTGGTGCTTACTCTGGTTTTATAGCTAGATAGACGTCTAACTTGTAAACCCTGCTTTAAGTGGAGTTTATGGTGCTTACTCTGGTTTTATAGCTAGATAGACGTCTCACTTGTAAACCCTGCTTTAAGTGGAGTTTATGGTGCTTACTCTGGTTTTATAGCTAGATAGACGTCTCACTTGTAAACCCTGCTTTAAGTGGAGTTTATGATGCTTACTCTGGTTTTATAGCTAGATAGACGTCTCACTTGTAAACCCTGATTTAAGTGGAGTTTATGGTGCTTACTCTGGTTTTATAGCTAGATAGACATCTCACTTGTAAACCCTGCTTTAAGTGGAGTTTATGGTGCTTACTCTGGTTTTATAGCTAGATAGACAACTCACTTGTAAACCCTGCTTTAAGTGGAGTTTATGGTGCTTACTCTGGTTTTATAGCTAGATAGACATCTCACTTGTAAACCCTGCTTTAAGTGGAGTTTATGGTGCTTACTCTGGTTTTATAGCTAGATAGACATCTCACTTGTAAACCCTGCTTTAAGTGGAGTTTATGGTGCTTACTCTGGTTTTATAGCTATACGTCTCACTTGTAAACCCTGCTTTAAGTGGAGTTTATGGTGCTTACTCTGGTTTTATAGCTAGATAGACGTCTCACTTGTAAACCCTGCTTTAAGTGGAGTTTATGGTGCTTACTCTGGTTTTATAGCTAGATAGACGTCTCACTTGTAAACCCTGCTTTAAGTGGAGTTTATGGTGCTTACTCTGGTTTTATAGCTAGATAGACGTCTCACTTGTAAACCCTGCTTTAAGTGGAGTTTATGGTGCTTACTCTGGTTTTATAGCTAGATAGACGTCTCACTTGTAAACCCTGCTTTGAGTGGAGTTTATTGTGCTTACTCTGGTTTTATAGCTAGATAGACATCTCACTTGTAAACCCTGCTTTAAGTGGAGTTTATGGTGCTTACTCTGGTTTTATAGCTAGATAGACATCTCACTTGTAAACCCTGCTTTAAGTGGAGTTTATGGTGCTTACTCTGGTTTTATAGCTAGATAGACATCTCACTTGTAAACCCTGCTTTAAGTGGAGTTTATGGTGCTTACTCTGGTTTTATAGCTATACGTCTCACTTGTAAACCCTCCTTTAAGTGGAGTTTATGGTGCTTACTCTGGTTTTATAGCTAGATAGACGTCTCACTTGTAAACCCTGCTTTAAGTGGAGTTTATGGTGCTTACTCTGGTTTTATAGCTAGATAGACGTCTCACTTGTAAACCCTGCTTTAAGTGGAGTTTATGGTGCTTACTCTGGTTTTATAGCTAGATAGACGTCTCACTTGTAAACCCTGCTTTAAGTGGAGTTTATGGTGCTTACTCTGGTTTTATAGCTAGATAGACGTCTCACTTGTAAACCCTGCTTTGAGTGGAGTTTATGGTGCTTACTCTGGTTTTATAGCTATACGTCTCACTTGTAAACCTTGCTTTAATTTGAATTTTATGTTGCTTACTCTGGTTTTATAGCTAGATAGACGTCTCACTTGTAAACCCTGCTTTAAGTGGAGTTTATGGTGCTTACTCTGGTTTTATAGCTAGATAGTCATCTCACTTGTAAACCCTGCTTTAAGTGGAGTTTATGGTGCTTACTCTGGTTTTATAGCTAGATAGACATCTCACTTGTAAACCCTGCTTTAAGTGGAGTTTATGGTGCTTACTCTGGTTTTATAGCTAGAAAGACATCTCACTTGTAAACCCTGCTTTAAGTGGAGTTTATGGTGCTTACTCTGGTTTTATAGCTAGATAGACATCTCACTTGTAAACCCTGCTTTAAGTGGAGTTTATGGTGCTTACTCTGGTTTTATAGCTAGATAGACGTCTCACTTGTAAACCCTGCTTTGAGTGGAGTTTATGGTGCTTACTCTGGTTTTATAGCTAGATAGACGTCTCACTTGTAAACCCTGCTTTAAGTGGAGTTTATGGTGCTTACTCTGGTTTTATAGCTAGATAGACGTCTCACTTGTAAACCCTGCTTTAAGTGGAGTTTATGGTGCTTACTCTGGTTTTATAGCTAGATAGACGTCTCACTTGTAAACCCTCCTTTAAGTGGAGTTTATGGTGCTTACTCTGGTTTTATAGCTATACGTCTCACTTGTAAACCTTGCTTTAATTTGAATTTTATGTTGCTTACTCTGGTTTTATAGCTAGATAGACGTCTCACTTGTAAACCCTGCTTTAAGTGGAGTTTATGGTGCTTACTCTGGTTTTATAGCTAGATAGTCATCTCACTTGTAAACCCTGCTTTAAGTGGAGTTTATGGTGCTTATTCTGGTTTTATAGCTAGATAGACGTCTCACTTGTAAACCCTGCTTTAAGTGGAGTTTATGGTGCTTACTCTGGTTTTATAGCTAGATAGACATCTCACTTGTAAACCCTGCTTTAAGTGGAGTTTATGGTGCTTACTCTGGTTTTATAGCTAGATAGACGTCTCACTTGTAAACCCTCCTTTAAGTGGAGTTTATGGTGCTTACTCTGGTTTTATAGCTAGATAGACGTCTCACTTGTAAACCCTGCTTTAAGTGGAGTTTATGGTGCTTACTCTGGTTTTATAGCTAGATAGACGTCTCACTTGTAAACCCTCCTTTAAGTGGAGTTTATGGTGCTTACTCTGGTTTTATAGCTAGATAGACATCTCACTTGTAAACCCTGCTTTAAGTGGAGTTTATGGTGCTTACTCTGGTTTTATAGCTAGATACACGTCTCACTTGTAAACCCTGATTTGAGTGGAGTTTATGGTGCTTACTCTGGTTTTATAGCTAGATAGACATCTCACTTGTAAACCCTGCTTTAAGTGGAGTTTATGGTGCTTACTCTGGTTTTATAGCTATACGTCTCACTTGTAAACCTTGCTTTAATTTGAATTTTATGTTGCTTACTCTGGTTTTATAGCTAGATAGACGTCTCACTTGTAAACCCTGCTTTAAGTGGAGTTTATGGTGCTTACTCTGGTTTTATAGCTAGATAGTCATCTCACTTGTAAACCCTGCTTTAAGTGGAGTTTATGGTGCTTACTCTGGTTTTATAGCTAGATAGACGTCTCACTTGTAAACCCTGCTTTGAGTGGAGTTTATGGTGCTTACTCTGGTTTTATAGCTAGATAGACGTCTCACTTGTAAACCCTGCTTTAAGTGGAGTTTATGGTGCTTACTCTGGTTTTATAGCTAGATAGACGTCTCACTTGTAAACCCTGCTTTAAGTGGAGTTTATGGTGCTTACTCTGGTTTTATAGCTAGATAGACGTCTCACTTGTAAACCCTGCTTTAAGTGGAGTTTATGGTGCTTACTCTGGTTTTATAGCTAGATAGACGTCTCACTTGTAAACCCTGCTTTGAGTGGAGTTTATGGTGCTTACTCTGGTTTTATAGCTAGATAGACATCTCACTTGTAAACCCTGCTTTAAGTGGAGTTTATGGTGCTTACTCTGGTTTTATAGCTATACGTCTCACTTGTAAACCTTGCTTTAATTTGAATTTTATGTTGCTTACTCTGGTTTTATAGCTAGATAGACGTCTCACTTGTAAACCCTGCTTTAAGTGGAGTTTATGGTGCTTACTCTGGTTTTATAGCTAGATAGACAACTCACTTGTAAACCCTGCTTTAAGTGGAGTTTATGGTGCTTACTCTGGTTTTATAGCTATACGTCTCACTTGTAAACCTTGCTTTAATTTGAATTTTATGTTGCTTACTCTGGTTTTATAGCTAGATAGACGTCTCACTTGTAAACCCTGCTTTAAGTGGAGTTTATGGTGCTTACTCTGGTTTTATAGCTAGATAGACATCTCACTTGTAAACCCTGCTTTAAGTGGAGTTTATGGTGCTTACTCTGGTTTTATAGCTAGATAGACGTCTCACTTGTAAACCCTGCTTTAAGTGGAGTTTATGGTGCTTACTCTGGTTTTATAGCTAGATAGACATCTCACTTGTAAACCCTGCTTTAAGTGGAGTTTATGGTGCTTACTCTGGTTTTATAGCTATACGTCTCACTTGTAAACCTTGCTTTAATTTGAATTTTATGTTGCTTACTCTGGTTTTATAGCTAGATAGACGTCTCACTTGTAAACCCTGCTTTAAGTGGAGTTTATGGTGCTTACTCTGGTTTTATAGCTAGATAGTCATCTCACTTGTAAACCCTGCTTTAAGTGGAGTTTATGGTGCTTACTCTGGTTTTATAGCTATACGTCTCACTTGTAAACCTTGCTTTAATTTGAATTTTATGTTGCTTACTCTGGTTTTATAGCTAGATAGACGTCTCACTTGTAAACCCTGCTTTAAGTGGAGTTTATGGTGCTTACTCTGGTTTTATAGCTAGATAGACATCTCACTTGTAAACCCTGCTTTAAGTGGAGTTTATGGTGCTTACTCTGGTTTTATAGCTAGATAGACGTCTCACTTGTAAACCCTGCTTTAAGTGGAGTTTATGGTGCTTACTCTGGTTTTATAGCTAGATAGACATCTCACTTGTAAACCCTGCTTTAAGTGGAGTTTATGGTGCTTACTCTGGTTTTATAGCTATACGTCTCACTTGTAAACCTTGCTTTAATTTGAATTTTATGTTGCTTACTCTGGTTTTATAGCTAGATAGACGTCTCACTTGTAAACCCTGCTTTAAGTGGAGTTTATGGTGCTTACTCTGGTTTTATAGCTAGATAGTCATCTCACTTGTAAACCCTGCTTTAAGTGGAGTTTATGGTGCTTACTCTGGTTTTATAGCTAGATAGACATCTCACTTGTAAACCCTGCTTTAAGTGGAGTTTATGGTGCTTACTCTGGTTTTATAGCTAGATACACGTCTCACTTGTAAACCCTGATTTGAGTGGAGTTTATGGTGCTTACTCTGGTTTTATAGCTAGATAGACATCTCACTTGTAAACCCTGCTTTAAGTGGAGTTTATGGTGCTTACTCTGGTTTTATAGCTAGATAGACGTCTCACTTGTAAACCCTGCTTTAAGTGGAGTTTATGGTGCTTACTCTGGTTTTATAGCTAGATAGACGTCTCACTTGTAAACCCTGCTTTGAGTGGAGTTTATGGTGCTTACTCTGGTTTTATAGCTAGATAGTCATCTCACTTGTAAACCCTGCTTTAAGTGGAGTTTATGGTGCTTACTCTGGTTTTATAGCTAGATAGACGTCTCACTTGTAAACCCTGCTTTAAGTGGAGTTTATGGTGCTTACTCTGGTTTTATAGCTAGATAGACATCTCACTTGTAAACCCTGCTTTAAGTGGAGTTTATGGTGCTTACTCTGGTTTTATAGCTAGATAGTCATCTCACTTGTAAACCCTGCTTTAAGTGGAGTTTATGGTGCTTACTCTGGTTTTATAGCTAGATAGACATCTCACTTGTAAACCCTGCTTTAAGTGGAGTTTATGGTGCTTACTCTGGTTTTATAGCTAGATAGACGTCTCACTTGTAAACCCTGCTTTAAGTGGAGTTTATGGTGCTTACTCTGGTTTTATAGCTAGATAGACGTCTCACTTGTAAACCCTGCTTTAAGTGGAGTTTATGGTGCTTACTCTGGTTTTATAGCTAAATAGACGTCTCACTTGTAAACCCTGCTTTAAGTGGAGTTTATGGTGCTTACTCTGGTTTCATAGCTAGATAGACGTCTCACTTGTAAACCCTGCTTTAAGTGGAGTTTATGGTGCTTACTCTTTATAATAAAGGAGGTGAAAAACTTGCAACTCTTACAGGACAGAGAGACTTAGAACAGAGTAGGAGACATGATAAAATGCTTGGGAATATTATATTAAAGATATTTTTAAGTTTGTGGCACTCTCTTAACAAGGGCAATCAAATTTAACATTAAAATAAATACCCAGACATGTTTATAAAGAGATGTTTCATCGTTTGTGAAGACTTGATGTCTCATTTAATTTAAATATTGTAATAGTTTTTATTCCTTTAGCTGTATGGACATAATTTAACTTTTGGTCGTTTGAAGAAGGCATGTTGTAGCTCTTGCTGATGGATATAATTCATCTTTTGGTCGTTGAAGAAGACATGTCGTATCTCTTGCCGATGGAGATAACTTAACTTTTGGTCGTTTGAAGAAGGCATATCGTATCTCTTGCCGATGGAGATATTTTAATTTTTGGTCGTTTGAAGAAGGCATGTCGTATCTCTTGCCGATGGAGATATTTTAATTTTTGATCGTTTGGAGAAGGCATGTCGTATATATCTCTTGCCGATGGAGATATTTTAACTTTTGGTCATTTGAAGAAGGCATGTCGTATCTCTTGCCGATGGAGATAATTTAACTTTTTGTCGTTTGAAGAAGGCATGTCGTATCTCTTGCCGATGGAGCTGATTTAAATTTTGGTCGTTTGAAGAAGGCATGTCGTATCTCTTGCCGATGGAGCTGATTTAAATTTTGGTCGTTTGAAGAAGGCATGTCGTATCTCTTGCCGATGGAGATATTTTAACTTTTGGTCGTTTGAAGAAGGCATGTCAATGTCATGGAGTCAAATACCGTTGACTTAAATAAAGATTATATCAAAAGTAAAATTATAACTACGAAAAGTTCATATCTTGTATTTTGCAGAGATAAGCTTAACATTTCACCGTTGGCGGAAACGTGTTATCTCTCTTTCTATGGAAGTTGATATAAATTTCATAGTTGATTTAAGGCATGTCGGTTCGATTAATAAGGAAAAAGTAAATTAACAAAAATACCGACTCTGAGGAAAACTGGAAACGGAAAGTTCCTAAAAACTGTCATATTCCTGGCTCGGTACAGGTATTTTCTTATGCAGAAAATGGTGGATTAAACCTGGTTTTATAGCCAGCTAAATAAGGACAAGAGTAGCATACTGCTGTTCAAAAGTCATAGATATATAGAGAGAAAACAAATCCGTTTAAAAACTAAATAGTTATCAAAGGTACCAGGATTATAATTACCGTGTATCATCGTACAGCGGATATAGGTACTAACCAAGCGGGCGTGAGCGATTTTGATCTTACACGGTAACGAAAATCTTTGTTGAGTTCACATAATATCAATGTGTACTTCAATCTAAACATAATTGCTATTTTAAGAAATGATTTGGTCGTAGGTTGATGGTTAGAGATGTCTCATTATTTCCCAAAACAAGAGGGATTACTAAAACATTGTAAAAGCATGTGCAAATACTTGTCAAAGAAGTTGGCCCTCGTCTCATCCGATATAATTCTATATGCATTGCAACTCTTTTTCTGATAGAAGGTCAATGTGTGTCAGAGTTGGGGTAATTGTAATTGTAATCGTTAATCAGCTGTAATTGATTACAATTTTTCAAGTAATCAGTGTAATCATTAATCAGCAAAAAATCTGATTACATGTAATTTAATTTAATCAATTACTTTTCAAAATACCCTGTAATCATGATTACTTTTTGATTACATTCTGATTACAATGAAAAAAATCTAAAATTGTGTTTTTGGTCATTAAATGAACCTCTTTGTTATTCATATTTGATAAATTTTAAACATACTAAAATGATTTGGTTACTGTAAGCATGTCTACTTCAGTAAAAAAAAAATAAACTGTTACAGTATTGAAAAGTCACCATTAGCCTAAGAAGAGACATATAATACAATTATTTACCTTTTATCTTGGTAAAAGATATTGTACGTACATGTATATTCATCGTTTTATAATGATCTTCATATTAATATTTGATAATAACTGTTATATATTCAAGTAATACTTTTCTTTAACCCTGAATTATAATCTTTTGTTAATTTTGTGATTTTTGTCAACTTTGAATTGACAGGTAGGATACTAATTAAGGTTTGTTTTTATTGCAATTACCAATTGAGTATAGCTGTAGGGAAATATATATGATAAAAGATAAATCAGACATGAAAATTTATCTAATTAGCACAAACTAAATTAAAAGTTGGACAAATATGTTGTTTAATTTTTTTTGTATTTGGACTGGAGTCACTGGACATGTAAAATGCAATGATTTTTAGTACTTACATATTGTTTACAATTTGATTAAACATTTCTATTAAAATTAAACATAATTTTAACTGGTAACTTTTTTTCATCCATATTTAAACTTTCATAAATTGCAACTTGGAAAACATATAAATTATGAAAGAGGTCAGAAGACAAACAAAAAAACTCTTGATTATGATATATCTTTATTAAATTTAATTCAAAATAATTCAGAGATCATTGGTGATAAAGTGTAATGTATATATATTTAGTGAAATTTGGTGTTTATTTTAATAGATGAAGTTTAATTTGAAGTTATTATTTTATAATTGAACCAAATGAAATACTTTCTCAAAAATGCTAAAGTTATATTCAACGTTTATTCATTCACATCATTCAAAATGTTTTGTTTTTAAATTCATTGTAATCAGATGTAATCATGATTACTTTGCTAATGTAATCATTAATTTAATCAGATACTTTCAGAAATGATGTAATCATTAATTTAATTTAATCGTACAAATGAAAAAGTAATTGTAATTTAATCAATTACATTGAAAGTAATCGGACCCATCTCTGATGTGTGTGTGTAATGAGTATAGCTGTTTCAATAATTGGCATTGAAATCTTTCATACATATGTTATTTTTCGATATTTTATCCCTAAAAAAGTGTTGTGGACGGTGTTTAGCTGACCACATAAATCCTTATGTACGGTGCATAGTTATGTTGTTGTACACCGTACACAAAAACATTATTTTTATACTCGTTTATTACCCAAAATGTTTCAAGGAATGAGTAATCACAGGTAGGTTTATGATTGGTGACTATTACGTTTGCCCTGTATTAGGTTTCTTTCAGATAAAACATGTAAATGTCTCAACAATTGTATCGAAATTGAAAGTTGGTGTTGACATTCACAACTATTTGCGCTTGTACAAGTTAATTGTTCTTTTTAGAATATCAAATTTGTTTTATGAATAGGAAAAAATCGATGCAAAAATTATTTGGGAGCAGGAATTTCAAATGTTGAGAAATGTACATTGAATATTGATCAAGCAAAACTAAGATTTTCGTTACCGTGTAAGGTCAAAATCGATCATGGCCGCTTGCTTAGTACCTATATCCGGTGTACTGATGATACACGGTGATAATTTAGTACGCCAGACGCGCGTTTCGTCTTCATAAGACTCATCAGTGACGCTCATATCAAAATATTTATAAAGCCAAACTAGTACAAAGTTCAAGAGCATTGAGGCTCCAAAATTCCAAAAAGTTGTGCCACAGAAGAAAACACATAAACTTAACTCAAGCTTATGAAGTTGTTATATTATTTGCATTGTTCATTGGATGCATGTCGTCTCGCTTGCTAAGCAGTTGTTATAGTTTTTTCAATGTTTTTGAAGACTTAAGCTTGTGAAGTCGTTTACCACTTTACTTGTTGTAAAAATTTCAATATATAATGTGGATACTTTTTAACGTGATGTGGTTGCCTCATTATGTAATGATGTTGTTTCATTACATGATGTGGTTATTTAGTCATGGCATGTCGTTACTTTATTACCTGATGTGGTCATTTTATTGTTGTTATTTGGTTACTTCATTGAGCGATTTGGTTACTTCAATACGTGATGTGGTTACTTCATTGTGTGATGTGGTTACTTCATTATGTGATGTGGGGACTTCATTATGTGATGTGGGGACTTCATTATGTAATGTGATTACTTTATTATGTAATGTTGTTACTTCAATACATGATGCTGTTACTTCATTACGTGATGTTGCTACTTCATTACGTTATTTTGCTACTTCATTATGTGATTTTGTTACTTCATTGTGTGATGTTGTAACTTCATTCTGTGATGTGGTTACTTCGTTATGTGATGTTGTTACTTCATTCTGTGATGTGGGGACTTCATTATGTGATGTGTTTACTTCGTTATGTGATGTGGGGACTTCATTATGTGATGTGATTACTTTATTATGTGATGTTGTTACTTCAATACATGATGCTGTTACTTCATTATGTGATGTGGTTACTTCATTATGTGATGTTATTACTTCATTACGTAATTTTGCTACTTCATTCTGTGATGTGGTTACTTTATTACGTGATGTTGTTACTTCATTCTGTGATGTTGCTACTTCATTATGTGATGTTGTCACTTCATTTTATGATGTGTTTATTTCATTACATGATACGGTTACTTCATTATGTGATGTGGTTACTTCATTATGTGATGTGGTTACTTCATTATGTGATGTAGTTATTTCATTATGTGATGTGGTTACTTCATTATTTGATGTGTTTACTTCATTATGTGATGTGGTTACTTCATTATGTGATGTAGTTACTTCATTATGTAATGTTGTTACTTCATTACGTGATGTTGTTACTTCATTATGTGATGTGATTACTTCGTTATGTGATGTGTTTACTTCATTATGTAATGTGATTACTTCATTATGTGATGTGGTTACTTCATTGTCTGATGTTGTTACTTCATTGTCTGATGGTGTTACTTCATTACGTGATGTAGTTTTTTTCATTATGTGGTGTGGTTACTTCATTATGATTACGTGATGTTGTTACTTCAACACGTGATGTGGTTTCTTCAATACGTGATGTGGTTACTTCATTATGTGATGTGGTTACTTCATAATGTGATGTAGTTACTTCTTTATATGATGTGTTTATTTCATTATGTGATGTAGTTACTTCATTATATACTGTGTCTATATCCTTATTTGATGTTGTTACTTCATTCTGGGATTTTGTTACTTCATCAGGTGATGTGAATACTTCATTATATGATGTGTTTATTTCATTATGTGATGTTGTTACTTCACATTCTGTGATGTGGTTACTTCATTATGTAATGTTGCTACTTCATACTGTGATGTGGTTACTTCATTATGTGATGTGGTTGCTTCATTACGTGATGTGAATACTTCATTATATGAGGTGTTTATTTCATTATGTGATGTTGTTACTCCATTATATGATGTGTTTATTTTATTATGTGATGTTGCTACTTCATTCTGTGATATGGTTACTTCATTATGTGATGTGATTACTTCATTATGTGATGGGGTTACTTCATTATGTGATGGTGTTACTTCAGTACGTGATGTTTTTACTTCAACACGTGATGTGGTTTCTTCAATACCTGATGTCGTTACTTCATTATGTGATGTGGTTATTTCATAACGTGATGTGGTTTCTTCATTCTATGATGTGTTTATTTCATTATGTGATGTAGTTACTTCATTACCAGATGTTGTTACTTCATTATGTTAGGTTGCTACTTCATTATGTGAGGTGGTTACTTCATTACGTGATGTTGTTACTCCATTATATGATGTGTTTATTTCATTATGTGATGTAGTTACTTCCTTCTGTGATGTGGTTACTTCATTCTGTGATGTGGTTACTTCATTCTGTGATGTTGTTACTTCATTATGTGATGTTGTTACTTCGTTATGTGATGTGTTTCATTCATTACGTAATGTGGTTACTTCATTATGTGATGTGGTTACTTCATAACGTGATGTTGTTACTCCATTATATGATGTGTTCATTTCATTTTGTGATGTAGTTACTTCATTCTGTGATGTGGTTACTCCATTATATGATGTGTTTATTTCATTATGTGATGGTGTTACTTCATTCTGTGATGTGGTTACTTCATTATGTAATTATGTTACTTCATTATATGATGTAGTTACTTCATTTTATGATGTGTTTATTTCATAATATGATGTTGTTACTTCATTTCCTAAAGTGGTTACTTCATTCTGTGATGTGGTTACTTCATTACATGATGTTGTTACCTCACTATATGATGTGTTTGTTTCATTATGTGATGTGGTTGTTTTAGTACGTGATTTGAAATTGCATTAGTTTACATGATGTGAAATAAAAGCATGGTACTTGATGCAGATACTTTAATACATAATGTGAATAATGCAGTACGAACCAAATCAAATCAAATCGATTTCATTAAGCACTAATACTGCAATAGTTCTTTGCTACATTGTTTTCTTCAAGGATTTATCATACATATTGTTCCAGTCCAACATACAGTACATATGTCAGTATCATTCCTTTTCAGTATAAAACTAAATTTATCTTGTTCATACATATTAACAAAAAGATGAGACAATGGCTGCATTTCTTTCTAACCAAAATTTTGTAAACGTTGTGTGGCGTTTGTCGTTGTTTTCTAAACGCTACGAAAGTAGAAACAAATACAACGTTTAATAAGTCTTTACTGACCCTGTTTGAACTTTCAATTATGCATACATATGTTGTCGGTAAACAAATTTTTTACAAACGTAGAAAAAATATATCGTTTAATCAAGTTCAAGTTAGAAACAAATGTAGCGTTTGTACTAACAAACGACGAACGACAAACTGTAGACGCATCTTTAGCGATTGCATAGTTTGTCAAAGTTTATGTAAACTTTGCAAACGTATGTAAGAAACAAATGATCAAAACATGTGCGCGCTTAGTCGTTTGCATCGTTTGTTTTAGAAAGAAATGCACCCTATATCATTTACATAACAAAATATGTTATTTTTCTGTCAAAGTCTAACGCTTTACATTTAATGACTGAGGAAATGGAACTCATTTGCAATTCCATCCTTGCAGAGTGAACAAATTCTCTGTTCTAACGACGTTTTAGTATATCTACCAACTTTTATCAGTAATTTGCCATTACTCTAATTTTTACCATTTATGAAATGTCACTTTTGTTAAGGTATAGTAGAAGATATTATCTTTCTAATTCGAAATAATTTTTAACTTTACAATACGTTCATAGTTTTTTACCATGACTCTTTATTTTAATCACAAAAAATCTTTTTTCCAGAGTTCTATGAAACTTCTAATGTTTATTTCAAAAGTGAATAACAGTCATTTTGTATTCGCCATGGTACTTAGATTTTTCCAAACACGTTAAAAACCACTTTTAACTAATAATACTTTTCATAATGGAAATCGATCTTTCTGAAAGATGCCGTTTGCATACAAAAATAAGGAGATATGGTATGATCGCCAACGGGACAACTTTCAAATTAAGTGGATGTGAGTAATGATAGGCAAGTTATTCTGTCACTCTGTGTTGTATAAGCTGATCAGATAAGAGCAATTTAAATGTAGTTAACATTAAAAATATTACATGTCTCGTGACCGAGTAATTCAAGTTTGGTGCATGTATAATTATATTGTAAAAAGTGTATATATATCTTGATATAAGCTGTACTCAAATTACAATTGGAATAAAGTATTACTATTAATAGGAACAACTCTTTGTCACATGGAAAAATGAAAATATTTACACAAATAGCCAAGATGGTAGAAGTCTTTATTTTTTATAAGGAGTTTGAGACAAAAATTTGTACAATTTACGCAAATACACAACATTAAACATTTGGAATGCATGTTATATTCAAAGGGATCAAGATTATGTACAAACAAGATTTGTATACAAATCCTTGGTATACGTCTGAAATCGTAAAATCTTATCTATCGTAAACAAGAAAAATGTCTCCGGAAAAATATCATGATTATTCCGTATATGTTTCCTTCATCTTCAAAAAATATATTTTTAACCTTGACCGCAAACAAAAACAATAGCAAAGTATTTTTGAGAATCAGTTCTTCAGCCTCTTGCACTAAATATATAAAATTGTTGGCTCTAAAGATTCATAGTGTGCTTCCTAACTAAACCTGTGATTTACATGTTTCTGACTGAATGAGAAAATGAAACCGCATAACTCCACCAAAGGCAAGCATCATGTTCAAAGACAAAGGTAAAAGTAACAGCTGACTTGAACGTGAACATTAGCATGATGAGAAATGAGACGCAAATTTAGTTTAAAATGTTGCGTATCATGTCTTCTTGCCATTTTTTCATTTTCGTTTTTCTTTCTTATTTATTCAACGATTAATAACATTGACAGCTATCCACCCGAACAGAATAGACAGCATTTTATTCCAAGGAAATCTCCATTTGTAAAAGTAGCACAGAAAGGTACCAACTATGATAATTCAGAATGTCATGACCTGAAAGATGAACATAATGAGAAAGTGGAACTACATTATGACATTTCTACTTTGAATATGCTGGGTTTCATTGAAACACCTGAAGATCAAATTATTAGAGATGACGGTAAGTTTTTATAAATCATGCACATTTACAATCACTATAAGTTGATATTTATAATGAGTAGTATTTGTAGTCAGCTTAATTAACAATGATAAGAATAAAAACAAATAATCGAAAAAAAATAAAAAAATAAAAGATTATATATATATTTCTTTTATTTGTATTCCAATTATGGACACCCCCCCCCCCCCCCCTAAATTGAAATATAGATTAAAGAAAGGAAAAAGTTGAGCCTGCCATATTGCCATATCTTCCATAAGACATATCTTTCCTAACTTGTACAGTGTTCCAGCTACATTTTTTTAGGATTTCAAAAGGGCAGGGTGCCAATCCTGAAGAAGGGCATTTAACGCGTGATATGATAATATGTAAAGGGCATGTTTTAATAAAGATATTAATCAAACAATGTATTTATTAAATTGTGCATAAAAAAAATAATAATTCAATAATACATGTACATGTAATTTTCCATAGTTATAATGTAAATATGACGTACAATGTACATGTATGTCTCTTTTAAAAGTGAAAATTGCTGAATTTGCAGTTTCAGTACTCAATTCAATATATATAGACCACTTTCGAGTTCATCCGTCACTGGAAAAAACTCATCAATTATACGCGCCTTTATGACGTCATTTACCAGATAAAGGGGGTTGCCTGTATCCCTGCACTATTTACGTTCATCAAGCGTCTTAGTGATCGTCATTGTGCAGGATAAACAAGAAATAATGGTTGTTCTGTAGGTACTTAATGACAATTCCCTTATGACAGCAATGCTGATTGTCAATTTTGAGAATTCAATTTGCCGAATAATTCGTACAATATAGAATTATAGTTTTCCAACCACTTGCTCAACGTTGGAACGGAAGTGACGACGCCCCTAAACGCACAGGGAAGGAAGGAAGTTTTCTGAAACTTTTAAGCAATGCTAGCTAATTACCACAAACACAGATCAAGTTTGAATTTTAGTGGCATCACTTGCAATGTTCTTGAGTTATGTTGAAAAATTGCTGAATTTGTTATTCTGCACTCATTGCATTTGATGTACAAAATGTACATGTACATTGCACTTAAAGTTTACTTAACTTCAACTGAATGTTCTCAAATTTACATGTATTAATTAATACACAATGCCCTTTCCACCAATCACAGATCAAGTATACAATGTAAGTTTGGGTGGCATCAACTTCGTTGTTCCTGAGTATCCCTTTATAAATGAAATGGCCCTATTTGCTCTTTTTGCACACTCTATTGCTTTAACAGTTCTTGAGTTGTGACTTGTGTCCCTTTATAAATGGAATACATGTAGCCCTATTTTCTGTTTTGCACTCTTTCCCATCACCACATTCTTCTTTTATATCCTGTATTCATCGATATTTAATCCAGTAAGTATTTACCATACATATAGATTATTGTCTTCACAGGTTATAGATCTCATGCATTTAATGTACTAATCAGTGAGCGACTTGGTTACCATAGAGCTTTACCAGACAACAGACATCCAAAGTAAGTAACTTGCATACATGTAGATAAAGACAAATCTTGTGCCTTAGATAAACATAATAAAGGCAAATCCCATGCTTTAGATAAACATGATAAAGACAAATATTATGCCTTAGATAAACATGATAAAGGCAAATCTCATGCCTTAGATAAACATACATTGTAATAAAGGCAAATCTCATGCCTTAGATAAACATGATAAAGGCAAATCCCATGCTTTAGATAAACATGATAAAGGCAAATCTCATGCCTTGTATAAAAATATAATAAAGGCAAACCTCATGCCTTAGATAAACATGATAAAGGCAAATCTCATGCTTTAGATAAGCGTGATAAAGGCAAATATCATACTTTAGATAAACATGATAAATATCATGCTTTAGATATAAACAAAACTCATGCTTTAGATATAAGCAAAACTCATGCTTTAGATATAAGCAAAACTCATGCTTTAGATATTCATGATAAAGGCAAATATTATGCTTTAGATACAGATAAATGTCATACCTATTAATTATATACAATGTAGATACAGGCAAAACTCATGCCTTAGGTGCAGACAAACCACATGTCTTAGATAGTCAGATGATCTCATGTCTTGGATACAGTCAAAATAACCCCTTAGATACTGACAAATATCATGCCTTAATTACAGGCAAAACTCATGCCTAACATGTAGATACAGATAAATATCATGCCTTAGATACAGGCAAAACTCTAGTCCAAATAATTATGACTTCTGGCAAGGCTATTTTAATTTTTTTCTGGGACTCCTTCCAGAAAAAAATTAAAATAGCCTTCCCAGACTTCATAATTATTTGGACTAGCAAAACTCCTGCCTTACATGTAGGTGTAAGCAAATCACATGTCTTAATTACAGGAAAAACTCATGCCTAACATGTAGAGACAGATAAATATCATGTCTTAGATACAGGCAAAACTCATGCCTTAGTTGGAGGCAAATCTTATGTCTTAGATAGTCAAATCTCATGTCTTGGATACAGTCAAATTTATTGCCAAAGTTATAGGGAAAGCTCATTTCTGAAATACAGGCATATCTCATGTCTTAGAAACAAAAAAATCTCATGCCTTAGATATAGACAATTATCATGCCTTAGATACAGGCAAATCTCATGCCTTATACATGAAGATATAAAATGCAAGCAAATCTCATGTCTTAGATACAGTTAAATTCATGCCTTACATGTAGATACAGACAAATCTCATGTCTTAGATACAGGCAAAATTCATGTCTTGGATACAGTCAGATCTAGATCTCATACCTTAGATACAAGCAAATCTCATGTCTTAGCTATAGATACAGGTACATCTAATGTCCTAGATACGGGCAAATCTCATGCCTTGCATGTGAAAGACAATCACAAACTTAGTTACCATAGACGATTACAAGACAACAGATATCCATAGTAACACATGAGTGATAATGATAATAAAACAATTATTGAAAATGAGATACAATTTAGTTGGACATCTGAACAAATGATGCTGTGATTTTAAATACCAAGAAATTAAATACATGGTAGCAGGGATGTCAGATCTTTATTATAATTGATAAGTTCTACATTCAATTGATTATATTTTATAGTTGTCAGAGTAAGATCTACTCAACAAAGCTTCCCAGAGCAAGTGTTATTATATGTTTCTACAATGGTATATTTTATAGTTGTCAGAGTAAGATCTACTCCACAAAGCTTCCCAGAGCAAGTGTTATTATATGTTTCTACAATGGTATATTTTATAGTTGTCAGAGTAAGATCTACTCCACAAAGCTTCCCAGAGCAAGTGTTATTATATGTTTCTACAATGGTATATTTTATAGTTGTCAGAGTAAGATCTACTCCACAAAGCTTCCCAGAGCAAGTGTTATTATATGTTTCTACAATGAAGCCCCTTCAGCATTGCTACGTACAGTCCACAGTGTGCTAGACCGTACACCAGCTTATTTGTTACAAGAGATTTTATTGGTTGATGATAACAGTGACCTTGGTATGTATAATTTTTAGAATGTCATACAGTATGTAACAGTTTTCAGAGATTTCAATAAGATATTTATATTTCTATCATGACTATTGGACCATGATTTCTGTTGTAGTAGTCTCATTCCCTGTATCAATGTCAATTTAATTTTATTGGTGGAATATAACTGTATTCTTGAAGGTTTTTACAAGACCACAAATAGGATGTATTTTTATCAAATTTATTGTTCTATTTTTAAAACTGTTACAGATAGACAAAAAAAAACACAACAACACAATTGATTATCATAGCATGATATATGAATTAGGATATTTGTAAGTAACTTGGCTTCATTGGTAAATCATGTGACCAGGTGACATCTGTCTATTTGTACATTTGTTATTATCCTGATCCGGAGTTATTTCTCGCAATTTGATTGGCTGATATTGTCCTAATAAATTTCAGTATAATTGTTTATCATGTCAATTGGAATTGTCTCCCTTATTTATTACGTCAATTGGAATTATCTCCCTTATATCATTGACCAAATAAAAAAAAATGAGTTGCTTTACAGTGCTAATATTTTTAATTTTTCACAGTTTCAGATTAAATATCTATAATATATTTGATAGATATATTGTCCTAAAATTGAATTTGAATATAATAATATGTAAAATAACAAAATCATGATAGAAATTTATCGCGTCAATAAAATTCTTGTATTAGGATAATTGCATACTGTGTAACTAATAATATCTGACATCTTATTATAGATATATATTTATATGCATCAAGGAGAAAATAAATTTACAAATAATGTCATCAATTGCCAATAATTTCAACTCAAATTTCAGAAATAATTCAAACTGAGACAACCAGAAATGGCCTATTTAGGTAATACTGCAGGTTATGATTGATGTTTAGATACATGTTTGATAGAATCTAATCTACTCTTGGTTTTAAATCCTGCTCATTTTTATTGTAAATTGGTGTAATAACAAAACATTGCCAAAATAATAGCTTTCAGCCATATTAAAACCTTTAATAAATTAATTCAAAATTCAATAAAATTCTATAGCACAAACGGCTGAAATTAAACTTTTAGAAATGCCCTTACTGGTGTAATATAATTGTAGTTGGTCTTATTTTATATACATATAGAATAGAAAATTTATTTAAGTTTCTTTAAAATTTTCCATTTTAGACAACCTGTCATGTCAGATAGAAGCCTATGTGAAAAACAAGTTACATAAAATAAGATACATGAGGACTGCCACAAGACAAGGACTTATCAGGGCAAGGATGTATGGGGCTAATCAGGCAGAAGGGGAGGTAAGTCTAATTGTTAGATACATGAGGACTGCCACAAGACAAGGACTAATCAGGGCAAAGATGTACGGGGCTAATCAGGCAGAAGGGGAGGTAAGTCTTATTGTTAGATACATGAGGACTGCCACAAAACAAGGACTAATCAGGGCAAGGATGTACGGGGCTGATCAGGCAGAAGGGGAGGTAAGTCTTATTGTTAGATACATGAGGACTGCAACAAGACAAGGACTAATCAGGGCAAGGATGTACGGGGCTGATCAGGCAGAAGGGGAGGTAAGTCTTATTGTTAGATACATGAGGACTGCAACAAGACAAGGACTAATCAGGGCAAGGATGTACAGGGCTAATCAGGCAGAAGGGGAGGTAAGTCTAATTGTTAGATACATGAGGACTGCAACAAGACAAGGACTTATCAGGGCAAGGATGTATGGGGCTAATCAGGAAGAAGGGGAGGTAAGTCTAATTGTTAGATACATGAGGACTGCAACAAGACAAGGACTAATCAGGGCAAGGATGTATGGGGCTAATCAGGAAGAAGGGGGGGTAAGTCTTATTGTTAAATACATGAGGACTGCCACAAGACAAGGACTAATCAGGGCAAGGATGTACGGGGCTAATCAGGAAGAAGGGGAGGTAAGTCTAATTGTTAGATACATGAGGACTGCAACAAGACAAGGACTAATCAGGGCAAGGATGTACAGGGCTAATCAGGCAGAAGGGGGGGTAAGTCTAATTGTTAGATACATGAGGACTGCCACAAGACAAAAACTTATCAGGGCAAGGATGTATGGGGCTAATCAGGCAGAAGGGGAGGTAAGTCTTATTGTTAGATACATGAGGACTGCAACAAGACCGGGACTAATCAGGGCAAGGATGTACAGGGCTAATCAGGCAGAAGGGGAGGTAAGTCTAATTGTTAGATACATGAGGACTGCAACAAGACAAGGACTAATCAGGGCAAGGATGTACGGGGCTAATCAGGAAGAAGGGGAGGTAAGTCTTATTTTTAGATACATGAGGACTGCAACAAGACAAGGACTAATCAGGGCAAGGATGTACGTGGCTAATCAGGCAGAAGGGGAGGTAAGTCTACTTGTTAGATACATTAGGACTGCAACAAGACAAGGACTTATCAGGGCAAGGATGTACAGGGCTAATCAGGCAGAAGGGGAGGTAAGTCTAATTGTTAGATACATGAGGACTGCAACAAGACAAGGACTAATCAGGGCAAGGATGTACAGGGCTAATCAGGCAGAAGGGGAGGTAAGTCTAATTGTTAGATACATGAGGACTGCAACAAGACAAGGACTAATCAGGGCAAGGATGTACGGGGCTAATCAGGCAGAAGGGGGGATAAGTCTAATTGTTAGATACATGAGGACTGCCACAAGACAAGGACTAATCAGGGCAAGGATGTACGGGGCTAAGCAGGCAGAAGGGGAGGTAAGTCTTATTCTTAGATACATGAGGACTGCAACAAGACCGGGACTAATCAGGGCAAGGATGTACGGGGCTAATCAGGCAGAAGGGGAGGTAAGTCTTATTGTTAGATACATGAGGACTGCAACAAGACAAGGACTACTCAGGGCAAGGATGTACGGGGCTAATCAGGCAGAAGGGGAGGTAAGTCTACTTGTTAGATACATTAGGACTGCAACAAGACAAGGACTAATCAGGGCAAGGATGTATGGGGCTAGTCAGGCAGAAGGGGAGGTAAGTCTTATTGTTAGATACATGAGGACTGCAACAAGACAAGGACTAATCAGGGCAAGGATGTATGGGGCTAATCAGGCAGAAGGGGAGGTAAGTCTTATTGTTAGATACATGAGGACTGCAACAAGACAAGGACTAATCAGGGCAAGGATGCACAGGGCTAATCAGGCAGAAGGGGAGGTAAGTCTTATTGTTAGATACATGAGGACTGCAACAAGACAAGGACTAATCAGGGCAAGGATGTATGGGGCTAATCAGGCAGAAGGGGAGGTAAGTCTTATTGTTAGATACATGAGGACTGCAACAAGACAAGGACTAATCAGGGCAAGGATGTATGGGGCTAATCAGGAAGAAGGGGAAGTAAGCCTTATTGTTAGATACATGAGGACTGCAACAAGACAAGGACTAATCAGGGCAAGGATGTATGGGGCTAATCAGGCAGAAGGGGAGGTAAGTCTTATTGTTAGATACATGAGGACTGCAACAAGACAAGGACTAATCAGGGCAAGGATGCACAGGGCTAATCAGGCAGAAGGGGAGGTAAGTCTTATTGTTAGATACATGAGGACTGCAACAAGACAAGGACTAATCAGGGCAAGGATGTACGGGGCTAATCAAGCAGAAGGGGGGGTAAGTCTAATTGTTAGATACATGAGGACTGCCACAAGACAAGGACTAATCAGGGCAAGGATGTACGGGGCTAATCAGGCAGAAGGGGAGGTAAGTCTAATTGTTAGATACATGAGGACTGCAACAAGACAAGGACTAATCAGGGCAAGGATGTATGGGGCTAATCAGGCAGAAGGGGAGGTAAGTCTTATTGTTAGACACATGAGGACTGCCACAAGACAAGGACTAATCAGGGCAAGGATGTATGGGGCTAATCAGGCAGAAGGGGAGGTAAGTCTTATTGTTAGATACATGAGGACTGCAACAAGACAAGGACTAATCAGGGCAAGGATGTACAGGGCTAATCAGGCAGAAGGGGAGGTAAGTCTTATTGTTAGATACATGAGGACTGCGACAAGACAAGGACTAATCAGGGCAAGGATGTACGGGGCTAATCAGGTAGAAGGGGAGGTAAGTCTAATTGTTAGATACATGAGGACTGCAACAAGACAAGGACTAATCAGGGCAAGGATGTATGGGGCTAATCAGGCAGAAGGGGGGTAAGTCTTATTGTTAGATACATGAGGACTGCAACAAGACAAGGACTAATCAGGGCAAGGATGTATGGGGCTAATCAGGCAGAAGGGGAGGTAAGTCTAATTGTTAGATACATGAGGACTGCCACAAGACAAGGACTAATCAGGGCAAGGATGTACGGGGCTAATCAGGCAGAAGGGGAGGTAAGTCTAATTGTAAGATACATGAGGACTGCAACAAGACAAGGACTAATCAGGGCAAGGATGTACGTGGCTAATCAGGCAGAAGGGGAGGTAAGTCTAATTGTTAGATACATGAGGACTGCAACAAGACAAGGACTAATCAGGGCAAGGATGTACAGGGCTAATCAGGCAGAAGGGGGGGTAAGTCTTATTGTCAGATACATGAGGACTGCAACAAGACAAGGACTAATCAGGGCAAGGATGTACGGGGCTAAGCAGGCAGAAGGGGAGGTAAGTCTTATTGTTAGATACATGAGGACTGCAACAAGACAAGGACTAATCAGGGCAAGGATGTACGGGGCTAAGCAGGCAGAAGGGGAGGTAAGTCTTATTGTTAGATACATGAGGACTGCAACAAGACAAGGACTTATCAGGGCAAGGATGTATGGGGCTAATCAGGCAGAAGGGGGGTAAGTCTAATTGTTAGATACATGAGGACTGCAACAAGACAAGGACTTATCAGGGCAAGGATGTATGGGGCTAATCAGGCAGAAGGGGAGGTAAGTCTAATTGTTAGATACATGAGGACTGCAACAAGACAAGGACTAATCAGGGCAAGGATGTATGGGGCTAATCAGGCAGAAGGGGAGGTAAGTCTTATTGTTAGATACATGAGGATTGCAACAAGACAAGGACTAATCAGGGCAAGGATGTATGGGGCTAATCAGGCAGAAGGGGAGGTAAGTCTAATTGTTAGATACATGAGGACTGCAACAAGACAAGGACTAATCAGGGCAAGGATGTATGGGGCTAATCAGGCAGAAGGGGAGGTAAGTCTTATTGTTAGATACATGAGGACTGCAACAAGACAAGGACTTATCAGGGCAAGGATGTATGGGGCTAATCAGGCAGAAGGGGAGGTAAGTCTAATTGTTAGATACATGAGGACTGCAACAAGACAAGGACTAATCAGGGCAAGGATGTACGGGGCTAAGCAGGCAGAAGGGGAGGTAAGTCTTATTGTTAGATACATGAGGACTGCAACAAGACAAGGACTTATCAGGGCAAGGATGTATGGGGCTAATCAGGCAGAAGGGGGGTAAGTCTAATTGTTAGATACATGAGGACTGCAACTAGACAAGGACTTATCAGGGCAAGGATGTATGGGGCTAATCAGGCAGAAGGGGAGGTAAGTCTAATTGTTAGATACATGAGGACTGCAACAAGACAAGGACTTATCAGGGCAAGGATGTATGGGGCTAATCAGGCAGAAGGGGGGTAAGTCTAATTGTTAGATACATAAGGACTGCCACAAGACAAGGACTAATCAGGGCAAGGATGTACGGGGCTAATCAGGCAGAAGAGGAGGTAAGTCTTATTGTAAGATACATGAGGACTGCAACAAGACAAGGACTAATCAGGGCAAGGATGTACGGGGCTAAGCAGGCAGAAGGGGAGGTAAGTCTTATTCTTAGATACATGAGGACTGCAACAAGACCGGGACTAATCAGGGCAAGGATGTATGGGGCTAATCAGGCAGAAGGGGAGGTAAGTCTTATTGTTAGATACATGAGGACTGCAACAAGACAAGGACTAATCAGGGCAAGGATGTACAGGGCTAATCAGGCAGAAGGGGAGGTAAGTCTTATTGTTAGATACATGAGGACTGCAACAAGACAAGGACTAATCAGGGCAAGGATGTACGGGGCTAATCAAGCAGAAGGGGGGGTAAGTCTAATTGTTAGATACATGAGGACTGCCACAAGACAAGGACTAATCAGGGCAAGGATGTACGGGGCTAATCAGGCAGAAGGGGAGGTAAGTCTAATTGTTAGATACATGAGGACTGCAACAAGACAAGGACTAATCAGGGCAAGGATGTATGGGGCTAATCAGGCAGAAGGGGAGGTAAGTCTTATTGTTAGACACATGAGGACTGCCACAAGACAAGGACTAATCAGGGCAAGGATGTATGGGGCTAATCAGGCAGAAGGGGAGGTAAGTCTTATTGTTAGATACATGAGGACTGCAACAAGACAAGGACTAATCAGGGCAAGGATGTACAGGGCTAATCAGGCAGAAGGGGAGGTAAGTCTTATTGTTAGATACATGAGGACTGCGACAAGACAAGGACTAATCAGGGCAAGGATGTACGGGGCTAATCAGGTAGAAGGGGAGGTAAGTCTAATTGTTAGATACATGAGGACTGCAACAAGACAAGGACTAATCAGGGCAAGGATGTATGGGGCTAATCAGGCAGAAGGGGGGTAAGTCTTATTGTTAGATACATGAGGACTGCAACAAGACAAGGACTAATCAGGGCAAGGATGTATGGGGCTAATCAGGCAGAAGGGGAGGTAAGTCTAATTGTTAGATACATGAGGACTGCCACAAGACAAGGACTAATCAGGGCAAGGATGTACGGGGCTAATCAGGCAGAAGGGGAGGTAAGTCTAATTGTAAGATACATGAGGACTGCAACAAGACAAGGACTAATCAGGGCAAGGATGTACGGGGCTAAGCAGGCAGAAGGGGAGGTAAGTCTTATTGTTAGATACATGAGGACTGCAACAAGACAAGGACTTATCAGGGCAAGGATGTATGGGGCTAATCAGGCAGAAGGGGGGTAAGTCTAATTGTTAGATACATGAGGACTGCAACAAGACAAGGACTTATCAGGGCAAGGATGTATGGGGCTAATCAGGCAGAAGGGGAGGTAAGTCTAATTGTTAGATACATGAGGACTGCAACAAGACAAGGACTAATCAGGGCAAGGATGTATGGGGCTAATCAGGCAGAAGGGGAGGTAAGTCTTATTGTTAGATACATGAGGATTGCAACAAGACAAGGACTAATCAGGGCAAGGATGTATGGGGCTAATCAGGCAGAAGGGGAGGTAAGTCTAATTGTTAGATACATGAGGACTGCAACAAGACAAGGACTAATCAGGGCAAGGATGTATGGGGCTAATCAGGCAGAAGGGGAGGTAAGTCTTATTGTTAGATACATGAGGACTGCAACAAGACAAGGACTTATCAGGGCAAGGATGTATGGGGCTAATCAGGCAGAAGGGGAGGTAAGTCTAATTGTTAGATACATGAGGACTGCAACAAGACAAGGACTAATCAGGGCAAGGATGTACGGGGCTAAGCAGGCAGAAGGGGAGGTAAGTCTTATTGTTAGATACATGAGGACTGCAACAAGACAAGGACTTATCAGGGCAAGGATGTATGGGGCTAATCAGGCAGAAGGGGGGTAAGTCTAATTGTTAGATACATGAGGACTGCAACTAGACAAGGACTTATCAGGGAAAGGATGTATGGGGCTAATCAGGCAGAAGGGGAGGTAAGTCTAATTGTTAGATACATGAGGACTGCAACAAGACAAGGACTTATCAGGGCAAGGATGTATGGGGCTAATCAGGCAGAAGGGGGGTAAGTCTAATTGTTAGATACATAAGGACTGCCACAAGACAAGGACTAATCAGGGCAAGGATGTACGGGGCTAATCAGGCAGAAGAGGAGGTAAGTCTTATTGTAAGATACATGAGGACTGCAACAAGACAAGGACTAATCAGGGCAAGGATGTACGGGGCTAAGCAGGCAGAAGGGGAGGTAAGTCTTATTCTTAGATACATGAGGACTGCAACAAGACCGGGACTAATCAGGGCAAGGATGTATGGGGCTAATCAGGCAGAAGGGGAGGTTAGTCTTATTGTTAGATACATGAGGACTGCAACAAGACAAGGACTAATCAGGGCAAGGATGTACAGGGCTAATCAGGCAGAAGGGGAGGTAAGTCTTATTGTTAGATACATGAGGACTGCAACAAGACAAGGACTAATCAGGGCAAGGATGTACGGGGCTAATCAAGCAGAAGGGGGGGTAAGTCTAATTGTTAGATACATGAGGACTGCCACAAGACAAGGACTAATCAGGGCAAGGATGTACGGGGCTAATCAGGCAGAAGGGGAGGTAAGTCTAATTGTTAGATACATGAGGACTGCAACAAGACAAGGACTAATCAGGGCAAGGATGTATGGGGCTAATCAGGCAGAAGGGGAGGTAAGTCTTATTGTTAGACACATGAGGACTGCCACAAGACAAGGACTAATCAGGGCAAGGATGTATGGGGCTAATCAGGCAGAAGGGGAGGTAAGTCTTATTGTTAGATACATGAGGACTGCAACAAGACAAGGACTAATCAGGGCAAGGATGTACAGGGCTAATCAGGCAGAAGGGGAGGTAAGTCTTATTGTTAGATACATGAGGACTGCGACAAGACAAGGACTAATCAGGGCAAGGATGTACGGGGCTAATCAGGTAGAAGGGGAGGTAAGTCTAATTGTTAGATACATGAGGACTGCAACAAGACAAGGACTAATCAGGGCAAGGATGTATGGGGCTAATCAGGCAGAAGGGGGGTAAGTCTTATTGTTAGATACATGAGGACTGCAACAAGACAAGGACTAATCAGGGCAAGGATGTATGGGGCTAATCAGGCAGAAGGGGAGGTAAGTCTAATTGTTAGATACATGAGGACTGCCACAAGACAAGGACTAATCAGGGCAAGGATGTACGGGGCTAATCAGGCAGAAGGGGAGGTAAGTCTAATTGTAAGATACATGAGGACTGCAACAAGACAAGGACTAATCAGGGCAAGGATGTACGTGGCTAATCAGGCAGAAGGGGAGGTAAGTCTAATTGTTAGATACATGAGGACTGCAACAAGACAAGGACTAATCAGGGCAAGGATGTACAGGGCTAATCAGGCAGAAGGGGGGGGGTAAGTCTTATTGTCAGATACATGAGGACTGCAACAAGACAAGGACTAATCAGGGCAAGGATGTACGGGGCTAAGCAGGCAGAAGGGGAGGTAAGTCTTATTGTTAGATACATGAGGACTGCAACAAGACAAGGACTAATCAGGGCAAGGATGTACGGGGCTAAGCAGGCAGAAGGGGAGGTAAGTCTTATTGTTAGATACATGAGGACTGCAACAAGACAAGGACTTATCAGGGCAAGGATGTATGGGGCTAATCAGGCAGAAGGGGGGTAAGTCTAATTGTTAGATACATGAGGACTGCAACAAGACAAGGACTTATCAGGGCAAGGATGTATGGGGCTAATCAGGCAGAAGGGGAGGTAAGTCTAATTGTTAGATACATGAGGACTGCAACAAGACAAGGACTAATCAGGGCAAGGATGTATGGGGCTAATCAGGCAGAAGGGGAGGTAAGTCTTATTGTTAGATACATGAGGACTGCAACAAGACAAGGACTAATCAGGGCAAGGATGTATGGGGCTAATCAGGCAGAAGGGGAGGTAAGTCTAATTGTTAGATACATGAGGACTGCAACAAGACAAGGACTAATCAGGGCAAGAATGTATGGGGCTAATCAGGCAGAAGGGGAGGTAAGTCTTATTGTTAGATACATGAGGACTGCAACAAGACAAGGACTTATCAGGGCAAGGATGTATGGGGCTAATCAGGCAGAAGGGGAGGTAAGTCTAATTGTTAGATACATGAGGACTGCAACAAGACAAGGACTAATCAGGGCAAGGATGTACGGGGCTAAGCAGGCAGAAGGGGAGGTAAGTCTTATTGTTAGATACATGAGGACTGCAACAAGACAAGGACTTATCAGGGCAAGGATGTATGGGGCTAATCAGGCAGAAGGGGGGTAAGTCTAATTGTTAGATACATGAGGACTGCAACTAGACAAGGACTTATCAGGGCAAGGATGTATGGGGCTAATCAGGCAGAAGGGGAGGTAAGTCTAATTGTTAGATACATGAGGACTGCAACAAGACAAGGACTTATCAGGGCAAGGATGTATGGGGCTAATCAGGCAGAAGGGGGGTAAGTCTAATTGTTAGATACATAAGGACTGCCACAAGACAAGGACTAATCAGGGCAAGGATGTACGGGGCTAATCAGGCAGAAGAGGAGGTAAGTCTTATTGTAAGATACATGAGGACTGCAACAAGACAAGGACTAATCAGGGCAAGGATGTACGGGGCTAAGCAGGCAGAAGGGGAGGTAAGTCTTATTCTTAGATACATGAGGACTGCAACAAGACCGGGACTAATCAGGGCAAGGATGTACGGGGCTAATCAGGCAGAAGGGGAGGTAAGTCTTATTGTTAGATACATGAGGACTGCAACAAGACAAGGACTAATCAGGGCAAGGATGTACGGGGCTAATCAGGCAGAAGGGGAGGTAAGTCTACTTGTTAGATACATTAGGACTGCAACAAGACAAGGACTAATCAGGGCAAGGATGTATGGGGCTAATCAGGCAGAAGGGGAGGTAAGTCTTATTGTTAGATACATGAGGACTGCAACAAGACAAGGACTAATCAGGGCAAGGATGTATGGGGCTAATCAGGCAGAAGGGGAGGTAAGTCTTATTGTTAGATACATGAGGACTGCAACAAGACAAGGACTAATCAGGGCAAGGATGCACAGGGCTAATCAGGCAGAAGGGGAGGTAAGTCTTATAGTTAGATACATGAGGACTGCAACAAGACAAGGACTAATCAGGGCAAGGATGTATGGGGCTAATCAGGCAGAAGGGGAGGTAAGTCTTATTGTTAGATACATGAGGACTGCAACAAGACAAGGACTAATCAGGGCAAGGATGTATGGGGCTAATCAGGAAGAAGGGGAAGTAAGCCTTATTGTTAGATACATGAGGACTGCAACAAGACAAGGACTAATCAGGGCAAGGATGTATGGGGCTAATCAGGCAGAAGGGGAGGTAAGTCTTATTGTTAGATACATGAGGACTGCAACAAGACAAGGACTAATCAGGGCAAGGATGCACAGGGCTAATCAGGCAGAAGGGGAGGTAAGTCTTATTGTTAGATACATGAGGACTGCAACAAGACAAGGACTAATCAGGGCAAGGATGTACGGGGCTAATCAAGCAGAAGGGGGGGTAAGTCTAATTGTTAGATACATGAGGACTGCCACAAGACAAGGACTAATCAGGGCAAGGATGTACGGGGCTAATCAGGCAGAAGGGGAGGTAAGTCTAATTGTTAGATACATGAGGACTGCAACAAGACAAGGACTAATCAGGGCAAGGATGTATGGGGCTAATCAGGCAGAAGGGGAGGTAAGTCTTATTGTTAGACACATGAGGACTGCCACAAGACAAGGACTAATCAGGGCAAGGATGTATGGGGCTAATCAGGCAGAAGGGGAGGTAAGTCTTATTGTTAGATACATGAGGACTGCAACAAGACAAGGACTAATCAGGGCAAGGATGTACAGGGCTAATCAGGCAGAAGGGGAGGTAAGTCTTATTGTTAGATACATGAGGACTGCGACAAGACAAGGACTAATCAGGGCAAGGATGTACGGGGCTAATCAGGTAGAAGGGGAGGTAAGTCTAATTGTTAGATACATGAGGACTGCAACAAGACAAGGACTAATCAGGGCAAGGATGTATGGGGCTAATCAGGCAGAAGGGGGGTAAGTCTTATTGTTAGATACATGAGGACTGCAACAAGACAAGGACTAATCAGGGCAAGGATGTATGGGGCTAATCAGGCAGAAGGGGAGGTAAGTCTAATTGTTAGATACATGAGGACTGCCACAAGACAAGGACTAATCAGGGCAAGGATGTACGGGGCTAATCAGGCAGAAGGGGAGGTAAGTCTAATTGTAAGATACATGAGGACTGCAACAAGACAAGGACTAATCAGGGCAAGGATGTACGTGGCTAATCAGGCAGAAGGGGAGGTAAGTCTAATTGTTAGATACATGAGGACTGCAACAAGACAAGGACTAATCAGGGCAAGGATGTACAGGGCTAATCAGGCAGAAGGGGGGGGTAAGTCTTATTGTCAGATACATGAGGACTGCAACAAGACAAGGACTAATCAGGGCAAGGATGTACGGGGCTAAGCAGGCAGAAGGGGAGGTAAGTCTTATTGTTAGATACATGAGGACTGCAACAAGACAAGGACTAATCAGGGCAAGGATGTACGGGGCTAAGCAGGCAGAAGGGGAGGTAAGTCTTATTGTTAGATACATGAGGACTGCAACAAGACAAGGACTTATCAGGGCAAGGATGTATGGGGCTAATCAGGCAGAAGGGGGGTAAGTCTAATTGTTAGATACATGAGGACTGCAACAAGACAAGGACTTATCAGGGCAAGGATGTATGGGGCTAATCAGGCAGAAGGGGAGGTAAGTCTAATTGTTAGATACATGAGGACTGCAACAAGACAAGGACTAATCAGGGCAAGGATGTATGGGGCTAATCAGGCAGAAGGGGAGGTAAGTCTTATTGTTAGATACATGAGGACTGCAACAAGACAAGGACTAATCAGGGCAAGGATGTATGCGGCTAATCAGGCAGAAGGGGAGGTAAGTCTAATTGTTAGATACATGAGGACTGCAACAAGACAAGGACTAATCAGGGCAAGGATGTATGGGGCTAATCAGGCAGAAGGGGAGGTAAGTCTTATTGTTAGATACATGAGGACTGCAACAAGACAAGGACTTATCAGGGCAAGGATGTATGGGGCTAATCAGGCAGAAGGGGAGGTAAGTCTAATTGTTAGATACATGAGGACTGCAACAAGACAAGGACTAATCAGGGCAAGGATGTACGGGGCTAAGCAGGCAGAAGGGGAGGTAAGTCTTATTGTTAGATACATGAGGACTGCAACAAGACAAGGACTTATCAGGGCAAGGATGTATGGGGCTAATCAGGCAGAAGGGGGGTAAGTCTAATTGTTAGATACATGAGGACTGCAACTAGACAAGGACTTATCAGGGCAAGGATGTATGGGGCTAATCAGGCAGAAGGGGAGGTAAGTCTAATTGGTAGATACATGAGGACTGCAACAAGACAAGGACTTATCAGGGCAAGGATGTATGGGGCTAATCAGGCAGAAGGGGGGTAAGTCTAATTGTTAGATACATAAGGACTGCCACAAGACAAGGACTAATCAGGGCAAGGATGTACGGGGCTAATCAGGCAGAAGAGGAGGTAAGTCTTATTGTAAGATACATGAGGACTGCAACAAGACGAGGACTAATCAGGGCAAGGATGTATGGGGCTAATCAGGCAGAAGGGGGGGGGGGGGGGGGGGTAAGTCTTATTGTCAGATACATGAGGACTGCAACAAGACAAGGACTAATCAGGGCAAGGATGTACGGGGCTTATCAGGCAGAAGGGGGGGTAAGTCTTATTGTTAGATACATGAGGACTGCAACAAGACAAGGACTTATCAGGGCAAGGATGTACGGGGCTAATCAGGCAGAAGGGGGGTAAGTCTTATTGTTAGATACATGAGGACTGTAACAAGACAAGGACTAATCAGGGCAAGGATGTACGGGGCTAATCAGGAAGAAGGGGAGGTAAGTCTTATTGTTAGATACATGAGGACTGCAACAAGACAAGGACTAATCAGGGCAAGGATGTACGGGGCTAATCAGGCAGAAGGGGAGGTAAGTCTAATTGTTAGATACATGAGGACTGCAACAAGACAAGGACTAATCAGGGCAAGGATGTATGGGGCTAATCAGGCAGAAGGGGAGGTAAGTCTTATTGTTAGATACATGAGGACTGCAACAAGACAAGGACTAATCAGGGCAAGGATGTACGGGGCTAATCAGGCAGAAGGGGAGGTAAGTCTTATTGTTAGATACATGAGGACTGCAACAAGACAAGGACTAATCAGGGCAAGGATGTACGGGACTAATCAGGCAGAAGGGGAGGTAAGTCTAATTGTTAGATACATGAGGACTGCAACAAGACAAGGACTAATCAGGGCAAGGATGTACGGGGCTAATCAGGCAGAAGGGGAGGTAAGTCTAATTGTTAGATACATGAGGACTGCAACAAGACAAGGACTAATCAGGGCAAGGATGTACGGGGCTAATCAGGCAGAAGGGGAGGTAAGTCTTATTGTTAGATACATGAGGACTGCAACAAGACAAGGACTAATCAGGGCAAGGATGTACGGGGCTAATCAGGCAGAAGGGGAGGTAAGTCTAATTGTTAGATACATGAGGACTGCAACAAGACAAGGACTAATCAGGGCAAGGATGTACGGGGCTAATCAGGCAGAAGGGGAGGTAAGTCTAATTGTTAGATACATGAGGACTGCAACAAGACAAGGACTTATCAGGGCAAGGATGTATGGGGCTAATCAGGCAGAAGGGGAGGTAAGTCTTATTGTTAGATACATGAGGACTGCAACAAGACAAGGACTAATCAGGGCAAGGATGTACGGGGCTAATCGGGCAGAAGGGGAGGTAAGTCTTATTGTTAGATACACGAGGACTGCAACAAGACAAGGACTAATCAGGGCAAGGATGTACGGGGCTAATCAGGCAGAAGGGGAGGTAAGTCTAATTGTTAGATACATGAGGACTGCAACAAGACAAGGACTAATCAGGGCAAGGATGTACGGGGCTAATCAGGCAGAAGGGGAGGTAAGTCTTATTGTTAGATACATGAGGACTGCAACAAGACAAGGACTAATCAGGGCAAGGATGTACGGGGCTAATCAGGAAGAAGGGGAGGTAAGTCTTATTGTTAAATACATGAGGACTGCCACAAGACAAGGACTAATCAGGGCAAGGATGTACGGGGCTTATCAGGCAGAAGGGGAGGTTAGTCTAATTCTTAGATACATGAGGACTGCCACAAGACAAGGACTAATCAGGGCAAGGATGTACGGGGCTAATCAGGCAGAAGGGGAGGTAAGTCTAATTGTTAGATACATGAGGACTGCCACAAGACAAGGACTAATCAGGGCAAGGATGTATGGGGCTAATCAGGCAGAAGAGGAGGTAAGTCTAATTGTTAGATACATGAGGACTTCAACAAGACAAGGACTAATCAGGGCAAGGATGTACGGGGCTAATCAGGCAGAAGGGGAGGTAAGTCTTATTGTTAGATACATGAGGACTGCCACAAAACAAGGACTAATCAGGGCAAGGATGTATGGGGCTAATCAGGCAGAAGGGGAGGTAAGTCTAATTGTTAGATACATGAGGACTGCCACAAGACAAGGACTAATCAGGGCAAGGATGTATGGGGCTAATCAGGCAGAAGGGGAGGTAAGTCTAATTGTTAGATACATGAGGACTGCAACAAGACAAGGACTAATCAGGGCAAGGATGTACGGGGCTAATCAGGCAGAAGGGGAGGTAAGTCTTATTGTTAGATACATGAGGACTGCAACAAGACAAGGACTTATCAGGGCAAGGATGTATGGGGCTAATCAGGAAGAAGGGGAAGTAAGTCTAATTGTTAGATACATGAGGACTGCAACAAGACAAGGACTAATCAGGGCAAGGATGTACGGGGCTAATCAGGCAGAAGGGGAGGTAAGTCTTATTGTTAGATACATGAGGACTGCAACAAGACAAGGACTAATCAGGGCAAGGATGTATGGGGCTAATCAGGAAGAAGGGGAAGTAAGTCTAATTGTTAGATACATGAGGACTGCAACAAGACAAGGACTAATCAGGGCAAGGATGTACAGGGCTAATCAGGCAGAAGGGGAGGTAAGCCTTAATATAAGATTGATGGAAACTGGATAGAGTGAGGCTGTTTTTAGTTATAAAGGTAGACAGGATTGACTATATAGCTAGTCTTTGCATTGTTTTCATTTGAAAAAAATTGGTATAGTATGTTACGTTATCCTCCTCAGCCCTACCAATCAGGATCATGGATACAGTTTGAGACTAACTCATTTATAAACAATTAAAATTTCCTGTTCTTTTCCAGGTTTTAGTATTCCTTGACAGCCATTGTGAAGTGAATACAGATTGGCTACAGCCTTTACTTACTAGAATCGTTGAGGACCGTGTCAATGTGGTGGTACCAGTTATTGATATTGTTAATGCTGACACCATGGAGCTTCAGACTTCACCACTGGTTGTTGGAGGGTTTAACTGGGGACTACATTTTAGATGGGACCAGCTACCTGTACATATTAGAGATAACCCTGATGTAGCCTCAAATCCTGTAAAGTAAGTTATATAAAACTTTAAATGGAGAATGTGTCAAAGAGACAGCAACCTGAAAAATACAATATTTCCCTGCCATAATATTGTAAATTCAGAAATTATTGCGTGTATTTATTATTGTGAATTTTCACGAATGGACAACATTATGAGTTTAATTATTGCAATTACAAAGAAATATGCATAAAGATCTATGTTTCTGTTATCAAAATGTGAGTTCTTATTATTGGGGTACTCACCCAGTTGTATTATTCACATCAATAAAAACCTCGCAATAATTTCTGAATTTACAGTAATTGAAAAACATCTAAATCTATTTATGTTGTTAGCCTTTCTGGAAAAACATATATAAAATTGAGAATGGAAATGGGGAATATGCCAAAGAGACAACAACCCGACCATAGAAAAAAAAAAAACAGCAGAAGGTCACCAACAGGTCTTCAATGTAGCGAGAAATTCCTATATATATGTTTGAATATAATAAATCTGGACCATAAAATCTGTAAAGAAATCTGTTGAACAAGAGACTAAAATAGATCAGAAAATTCATACGCATATCACACATAAATTTATTTACATTTAACCAATGCAAGAGATAACATCTTGGTCCTAGGGATTTTGACTGATGGATGGACTTTTTTTTAAACATGACGACCAGCAATGCATTGTGCTGAAGGACATTAAACTACCAATGATAAAGAAGTTTGCTTGCAGTTAATTAACAGAAAGTCTATGGATTTAGATATTATAAATAATTCAAACCTCAATGAAATTGGACAGAAGTGTTTTCTACATGAAAAAAAAATCATGTGTAAAAAAAAGTTTGTTTAGATTTTACTGAATTTTATTACGGATAAACGAACTGAGTTTCGGCTGTTTACATTATCATGATTCCAGTTTACAGTTTTAAGGCAATAAAGTAGATATGGAAAGTAAGATCACAAAAATACTGAACTCCAAAGAAAATATAAAACCTAAAGTCTGTAATCAAATGGCAAAATCTAAAGTTCAAACACATCAATATTCAAATGAATGGATAACAACTGTCATATTCCTGACTTGGTGCAAGCATTTTGTTATGTAGAAAATATTAACCTGGTTTTATAGCTAGCTAAACCTTCCACTTGTATGACAGTTGCATCAAATTCCATTATATGACAACGATTTGTAAACAAAATAAACGAACATGATAAGTAAAAATGTCAAAATAGGTACAGCAGTCAACATTGTGTTATTATCGTAATTACTATATATAAAAATATATAAAACGAGTGGAAGATACCAAAGACACATATTTAAACTCATAAGTCAAAGACAAACAGATAAAATTATGGCAACAAAAAACCCAAACACACAACAATGTTAAAAGAAACATATGCATAGAGTATATTTTTTTTTTACTTATGGTTGTAAAGATAACATATGCAAACACTTTGTAATGAATAGGTGATGATTACTGAAAAAAGAATATTTGAGATGAAATTTTAAAGTTTTCCTGGTTTATTTGGAATGAAACTTACCAGGAAACACAGGAATTTAATAGGCCATGATTAATTGAATTGTTTCATAATTTTCATGTTTAGGCCTTGTATAGACACCCATAGAGTATATATTTTTCTCATTGTTGAAGTAACAGTTGCCAAAAGTGGCTTACATCAACTTTAATTGAACTTTGGTGTATAGTTTGTCTCATTGGAATCATACCACATCTCTTTATTTCTATTTTACAATGAAATCTGGTGGATAATTGTCTCATTAGCAATTATACCACAATCTCTTTATTTCTATTTTACAATGAAATCTGGTGGATAATTGTCTCATTAGCAATTATACCACATCTCTTTATTTCTATTTTACAATGAAATCTGGTGGATATTTGTCTCATTAGCAATTATACCACATCTCTTTATTTCTATTTTACAATGAAATCTGGTGGATAATTGTCTCATTAGCAATTATACCACATCTCTTTATTTCTATTTTACAATGAAATCTGGTGGATAATTGTCTCATTAGCAATTATACCACATCTCTTTATTTCTATTTTACAATGAAATCTGGTGGATAATTGTCTCATTAGCAATTATACCACATCTCTTTATTTCTATTTTACAATGAAATCTGGTGGATAATTGTCTCATTAGCAATTATACCACATCTCTTTATTTCTATTTTACAATGAAATCTGGTGGATAATTGTCTCATTAGCAATTATACCACATCTCTTTATTTCTATTTTACAATGAAATCTGGTGGATATTTGTCTCATTAGCAATCATACCACATCTCTTTATTTCTATTTTACAATGAAATCTGGTGTATAATTGTCTCATTAGCAATCATACCACATCTCCTTATTTCTATTTTACAATGAAATCTGGTGGATAATTGTCTCATTAGCAATCATACCACATCTCCTTATTTCTATTTTACAATGAAATCTGGTGGATAATTGTCTCATTAGCAATCATACCACATCTCCTTATTTCTATTTTACAATGAAATCTGGTGGATAATTGTCTCATTAGCAATCATACCACATCTCCTTATTTCTATTTTACAATGAAATCTGGTGGATAATTGTCTCATTAGCAATCATACCACATCTCCTTATTTCTATTTTACAATGAAATCTGGTGGATAATTGTCTCATTAGCAATCATACCACATCTCCTTTATTTCTATTTTACAATGAAATCTGGTGGATAATTGTCTCATTAGCAATCATACCACATCTCTTTATTTCTATTTTACAATGAAATCTGGTGGATAATTGTCTCATTAGCAATTATACCACATCTCCTTTATTTCTATTTTACAATGAAATCTGGTGGATAATTGTCTCATTAGCAATCATACCACATCTCCTTATTTCTATTTTACAATGAAATCT
>NW_027269251.1:0-38337 GCF_963676685.1 Mytilus edulis | reverse complement strand
TAGTACATGTTCCAAGGGGAAACTTGATGCAAAGCATTATTTTTTACTGTTTCATTGCATTTGATAGAAAAAGAGGACTTTGTGGCAAGTAAATCAAGATTTTTATAGAAAATCCACAGCCTTTAATACAGAGATTTTTGTTATAAAATTTGAAACATAAATTACTCACTTGATTGTCTATGATGTGCTAGTGTTTATTTTTTACAAAAAGTTCTAAGTAACCTGTAAATTCCAAAACACCTCGTGCTGAGTCACTAAAGTCGAACGCACCCTAAAAGGTGTACTTGATTTTGGCCATATTTATACTTGTCTTAACCAATAACTACATTTATAAACTTGTTTTAAGGAAATCAATGCTAGCACTGCATGCAATAATCCTATATCTTTCAGTCATCAAATTACCAAATATGAGAGTACAAGGATAAAGGCTGTGGATTTTCTATAAAAATCTTGATTTATTTGCCACAAAGTCCTCTTTTTCTATTAAATGCAATGGAACAGTAAAAAATAATGCTTTGCATCAAGTTTCCCCTTGGAATATGTACAAAATGGCCTATCTCTATTATTCATTATATCTGTAGTTTTGATACAATTGAAGTTTGAAAAGTTCGTACAAAAATGGCTACAGAAGGGTACATAAACCTTAAAAGATAGCACATCGGAAGCTTTCGAAAGATTTCAGGACCCCCTTAACATAAAATTGTCCGTATTTGGAGTTAGAGCCAAGGAATTTTTCTTTGATATTTGGGTGCTATTGATAAAGTGTAGGTGGGATTCAATTCCCAGAAGGTTTTAACCCCAAAAACATCATTTCAGTGGTCCCTGCTCTGATTTATTACCTTCCAGTTGAGCCATGTCCGGTGGCGAACTTTACCGTATGAAGCTTGCGAGGCCTTCCGAAAGAATGTACGTTGGACACGAAAAAAAAAACAACATCACCACGTGTGGGAAAAAACTTTGCCGTAGGGAACTGTACAGAAAGACTGAAAATGAGCCCGATACCCATAACTGTATAGGTACCTCAGACTTTGGATGGCCAGTGAAGTCTTCAGGTGCACTTTCCCACCAGGGATTGATACGAGTTGAAGATACGGATAATAGCTTTCAATCTAACTACCTGCGGTAAAGAACTTTGCCGTAGGGGATGGGAGTAAAGCGACTGCTGCCACCACCCATAATGGACCAAAATGAGAAATTGAGTATGTTGTTGTCAGCTTCCGGTGCACTTTCCCACCTGGGGATTTTCATGAATAAAAGGGTCTGGGACAAGCTTTTAATCCCACTAGGTGTGGGAAAAAACTTTGCCGTAGGGAACTGTACAGAAAGACTGAAAAATGAGCCCATACCCATAACTGTATAGGTACCTCAGACTTTGGATGGCCAGTGAAGTCTTCAGGTGCACTTTCCCACCCAGGGATTGATACGAGTTGAAGATACGGATAATAGCTTTCAATCTAACTACCTGCGGTTAAGAACTTTGCCGTAGGGGGATGGGAGTAAAGCGACTGCTGCCACCCACCCATAATGGACCAAAATGAGAAATTGAGTATGTTGTTGTCAGCTTCCGGTGCACTTTCCCACCTGGGGATTTTCCTGAATAAAAGGGTCTGGGACAAGCTTTTAATCCCACTAGGTGTGGGAAAAAACTTTGCCGTAGGGAACTGTACAGAAAGACTGAAAAATGAGCCCATACCCATAACTGTATAGGTACCTCAGACTTTGGATGGCCAGTGAAGTCTTCAGGTGCACTTTCCCACCCAGGGATTGATACGAGTTGAAGATACGGATAATAGCTTTCAATCTAACTACCTGCGGTTAAGAACTTTGCCGTAGGGGGATGGGAGTAAAGCGACTGCTGCCACCACCCATAATGGACCAAAATGAGAAATTGAGTATGTTGTTGTCAGCTTCCGGTGTACTTTCCCACCTGGGGATTTTCATGAATAAAAGGGTCTGGGACAAGCTTTTAATCCCACTAGGTGTGGGAAAAAACTTTGCCGTAGGGAACTGTACAGAAAGACTGAAAAATGAGCCCATACCCATAACTGTATAGGTACCTCAGACTTTGGATGGCCAGTGAAGTCTTCAGGTGCACTTTCCCACCCAGGGATTGATACGAGTTGAAGATACGGATAATAGCTTTCAATCTAACTACCTGCGGTTAAGAACTTTGCCGTAGGGGGATGGGAGTAAAGCGACTGCTGCCACCACCCATAATGGACCAAAATGAGAAATTGAGTATGTTGTTGTCAGCTTCCGGTGCACTTTCCCACCTGGGGATTTTCATGAATAAAAGGGTCTGGGACAAGCTTTTAATCCCACTAGGTGTGGGAAAAAACTTTGCCGTAGGGAACTGTACAGAAAGACTGAAAAATGAGCCCATACCCATAACTGTATAGGTACCTCAGACTTTGGATGGCCAGTGAAGTCTTCAGGTGCACTTTCCCACCCAGGGATTGATACGAGTTGAAGATACGGATAATAGCTTTCAATCTAACTACCTGCGGTTAAGAACTTTGCCGTAGGGGGATGGGAGTAAAGCGACTGCTGCCACCACCCATAATGGACCAAAATGAGAAATTGAGTATGTTGTTGTCAGCTTCCGGTGTACTTTCCCACCTGGGGATTTTCATGAATAAAAGGGTCTGGGACAAGCTTTTAATCCCACTAGGTGTGGGAAAAAACTTTGCCGTAGGGAACTGTACAGAAAGACTGAAAAATGAGCCCATACCCATAACTGTATAGGTACCTCAGACTTTGGATGGCCAGTGAAGTCTTCAGGTGCACTTTCCCACCCAGGGATTGATACGAGTTGAAGATACGGATAATAGCTTTCAATCTAACTACCTGCGGTTAAGAACTTTGCCGTAGGGGGATGGGAGTAAAGCGACTGCTGCCACCACCCATAATGGACCAAAATGAGAAATTGAGTATGTTGTTGTCAGCTTCGGTGCACTTTCCCACCTGGGGATTTTCATGAATAAAAGGGTCTGGGACAAGCTTTTAATCCCACTAGGTGTGGGAAAAAACTTTGCCGTAGGGAACTGTACAGAAAGACTGAAAAATGAGCCCATACCCATAACTGTATAGGTACCTCAGACTTTGGATGGCCAGTGAAGTCTTCAGGTGCACTTTCCCACCCAGGGATTGATACGAGTTGAAGATACGGATAATAGCTTTCAATCTAACTACCTGCGGTTAAGAACTTTGCCGTAGGGGGATGGGAGTAAAGCGACTGCTGCCACCACCCATAATGGACCAAAATGAGAAATTGAGTATGTTGTTGTCAGCTTCCGGTGCACTTTCCCACCTGGGGATTTTCATGAATAAAAGGGTCTGGGACAAGCTTTTAATCCCACTAGGTGTGGGAAAAAAACTTTGCCGTAGGGAACTGTACAGAAAGACTGAAAAATGAGCCCATACCCATAACTGTATAGGTACCTCAGACTTTGGATGGCCAGTGAAGTCTTCAGGTGCACTTTCCCACCCAGGGATTGATACGAGTTGAAGATACGGATAATAGCTTTCAATCTAACTACCTGCGGTTAAGAACTTTGCCGTAGGGGGATGGGAGTAAAGCGACTGCTGCCACCACCCATAATGGACCAAAATGAGAAATTGAGTATGTTGTTGTCAGCTTCCGGTGCACTTTCCCACCTGGGGATTTTCATGAATAAAAGGGTCTGGGACAAGCTTTTAATCCCACTAGGTGTGGGAAAAAACTTTGCCGTAGGGAACTGTACAGAAAGACTGAAAAATGAGCCCATACCCATAACTGTATAGGTACCTCAGACTTTGGATGGCCAGTGAAGTCTTCAGGTGCACTTTCCCACCCAGGGATTGATACGAGTTGAAGATACGGATAATAGCTTTCAATCTAACTACCTGCGGTTAAGAACTTTGCCGTAGGGGGATGGGAGTAAAGCGACTGCTGCCACCACCCATAATGGACCAAAATGAGAAATTGAGTATGTTGTTGTCAGCTTCCGGTGCACTTTCCCACCTGGGGATTTTCATGAATAAAAGGGTCTGGGACAAGCTTTTAATCCCACTAGGTGTGGGAAAAAACTTTGCCGTAGGGAACTGTACAGAAAGACTGAAAAATGAGCCCATACCCATAACTGTATAGGTACCTCAGACTTTGGATGGCCAGTGAAGTCTTCAGGTGCACTTTCCCACCCAGGGATTGATACGAGTTGAAGATACGGATAATAGCTTTCAATCTAACTACCTGCGGTTAAGAACTTTGCCGTAGGGGGATGGGAGTATAAAGCGACTGCTGCCACCACCCATAATGGACCAAAATGAGAAATTGAGTATGTTGTTGTCAGCTTCCGGTGCACTTTCCCACCTGGGATTTTCATGAATAAAAGGGTCTGGGACAAGCTTTTAATCCCACTAGGTGTGGGAAAAAACTTTGCCGTAGGGAACTGTACAGAAAGACTGAAAAATGAGCCCATACCCATAACTGTATAGGTACCTCAGACTTTGGATGGCCAGTGAAGTCTTCAGGTGCACTTTCCCACCCAGGGATTGATACGAGTTGAAGATACGGATAATAGCTTTCAATCTAACTACCTGCGGTTAAGAACTTTGCCGTAGGGGGATGGGAGTAAAGCGACTGCTGCCACCACCCATAATGGACCAAAATGAGAAATTGAGTATGTTGTTGTCAGCTTCCGGTGCACTTTCCCACCTGGGGATTTTCATGAATAAAAGGGTCTGGGACAAGCTTTTAATCCCACTAGGTGTGGGAAAAAACTTTGCCGTAGGGAACTGTACAGAAAGACTGAAAAATGAGCCCATACCCATAACTGTATAGGTACCTCAGACTTTGGATGGCCAGTGAAGTCTTCAGGTGCACTTTCCCACCCAGGGATTGATACGAGTTGAAGATACGGATAATAGCTTTCAATCTAACTACCTGCGGTTAAGAACTTTGCCGTAGGGGGATGGGAGTAAAGCGACTGCTGCCACCACCCATAATGGACCAAAATGAGAAATTGAGTATGTTGTTGTCAGCTTCCGGTGCACTTTCCCACCTGGGGATTTTCATGAATAAAAAGGGTCTGGGACAAGCTTTTAATCCCACTAGGTGTGGGAAAAAACTTTGCCGTAGGGAACTGTACAGAAAGACTGAAAAATGAGCCCATACCCATAACTGTATAGGTACCTCAGACTTTGGATGGCCAGTGAAGTCTTCAGGTGCACTTTCCCACCCAGGGATTGATACGAGTTGAAGATACGGATAATAGCTTTCAATCTAACTACCTGCGGTTAAGAACTTTGCCGTAGGGGGATGGGAGTAAAGCGACTGCTGACACCACCCATAATGGACCAAAATGAGAAATTGAGTATGTTGTTGTCAGCTTCCGGTGCACTTTCCCACCTGGGGATTTTCATGAATAAAAGGGTCTGGGACAAGCTTTTAATCCCACTAGGTGTGGGAAAAAACTTTGCCGTAGGGAACTGTACAGAAAGACTGAAAAATGAGCCCATACCCATAACTGTATAGGTAGTATAGGTACCTCAGACTTTGGATGGCCAGTGAAGTCTTCAGGTGCACTTTCCCACCCAGGGATTGATACGAGTTGAAGATACGGATAATAGCTTTCAATCTAACTACCTGCGGTTAAGAACTTTGCCGTAGGGGGATGGGAGTAAAGCGACTTGCTGCCACCACCCATAATGGACCAAAATGAGAAATTGAGTATGTTGTTGTCAGCTTCCGGTGCACTTTCCCACCTGGGGATTTTCATGAATAAAAGGGTCTGGGACAAGCTTTTAATCCCACTAGGTGTGGGAAAAAACTTTGCCGTAGGGAACTGTACAGAAAGACTGAAAAATGAGCCCATACCCATAACTGTATAGGTACCTCAGACTTTGGATGGCCAGTGAAGTCTTCAGGTGCACTTTCCCACCCAGGGATTGATACGAGTTGAAGATACGGATAATAGCTTTCAATCTAACTACCTGCGGTTAAGAACTTTGCCGTAGGGGGATGGGAGTAAAGCGACTGCTGCCACCACCCATAATGGACCAAAATGAGAAATTGAGTATGTTGTTGTCAGCTTCCGGTGCACTTTCCCACCTGGGGATTTTCATGAATAAAAGGGTCTGGGACAAGCTTTTAATCCCACTAGGTGTGGGAAAAAACTTTGCCGTAGGGAACTGTACAGAAAGACTGAAAAATGAGCCCATACCCATAACTGTATAGGTACCTCAGACTTTGGATGGCCAGTGAAGTCTTCAGGTGCACTTTCCCACCCAGGGATTGATACGAGTTGAAGATACGGATAATAGCTTTCAATCTAACTACCTGCGGTTAAGAACTTTGCCGTAGGGGGATGGGAGTAAAGCGACTGCTGCCACCACCCATAATGGACCAAAATGAGAAATTGAGTATGTTGTTGTCAGCTTCCGGTGCACTTTCCCACCTGGGGATTTTCATGAATAAAAGGGTCTGGGACAAGCTTTTAATCCCACTAGGTGTGGGAAAAAACTTTGCCGTAGGGAACTGTACAGAAAGACTGAAAAATGAGCCCATACCCATAACTGTATAGGTACCTCAGACTTTGGATGGCCAGTGAAGTCTTCAGGTGCACTTTCCCACCCAGGGATTGATACGAGTTGAAGATACGGATAATAGCTTTCAATCTAACTACCTGCGGTTAAGAACTTTGCCGTAGGGGGATGGGAGTAAAGCGACTGCTGCCACCACCCATAATGGACCAAAATGAGAAATTGAGTATGTTGTTGTCAGCTTCCGGTGCACTTTCCCACCTGGGGATTTTCATGAATAAAAGGGTCTGGGACAAGCTTTTAATCCCACTAGGTGTGGGAAAAAACTTTGCCGTAGGGAACTGTACAGAAAGACTGAAAAATGAGCCCATACCCATAACTGTATAGGTACCTCAGACTTTGGATGGCCAGTGAAGTCTTCAGGTGCACTTTCCCACCCAGGGATTGATACGAGTTGAAGATACGGATAATAGCTTTCAATCTAACTACCTGCGGTTAAGAACTTTGCCGTAGGGGGATGGGAGTAAAGCGACTGCTGCCACCACCCATAATGGACCAAAATGAGAAATTGAGTATGTTGTTGTCAGCTTCCGGTGCACTTTCCCACCTGGGGATTTTCATGAATAAAAGGGTCTGGGACAAGCTTTTAATCCCACTAGGTGTGGGAAAAAACTTTGCCGTAGGGAACTGTACAGAAAGACTGAAAAATGAGCCCATACCCATAACTGTATAGGTACCTCAGACTTTGGATGGCCAGTGAAGTCTTCAGGTGCACTTTCCCACCCAGGGATTGATACGAGTTGAAGATACGGATAATAGCTTTCAATCTAACTACCTGCGGTTAAGAACTTTGCCGTAGGGGGATGGGAGTAAAGCGACTGCTGCCACCACCCATAATGGACCAAAATGAGAAATTGAGTATGTTGTTGTCAGCTTCCGGTGCACTTTCCCACCTGGGGATTTTCATGAATAAAAGGGTCTGGGACAAGCTTTTAATCCCACTAGGTGTGGGAAAAAACTTTGCCGTAGGGAACTGTACAGAAAGACTGAAAAATGAGCCCATACCCATAACTGTATAGGTACCTCAGACTTTGGATGGCCAGTGAAGTCTTCAGGTGCACTTTCCCACCCAGGGATTGATACGAGTTGAAGATACGGATAATAGCTTTCAATCTAACTACCTGCGGTTAAGAACTTTGCCGTAGGGGGATGGGAGTAAAGCGACTGCTGCCACCACCCATAATGGACCAAAATGAGAAATTGAGTATGTTGTTGTCAGCTTCCGGTGCACTTTCCCACCTGGGGATTTTCATGAATAAAAGGGTCTGGGACAAGCTTTTAATCCCACTAGGTGTGGGAAAAAACTTTGCCGTAGGGAACTGTACAGAAAGACTGAAAAATGAGCCCATACCCATAACTGTATAGGTACCTCAGACTTTGGATGGCCAGTGAAGTCTTCAGGTGCACTTTCCCACCCAGGGATTGATACGAGTTGAAGATACGGATAATAGCTTTCAATCTAACTACCTGCGGTTAAGAACTTTGCCGTAGGGGGATGGGAGTAAAGCGACTGCTGCCACCACCCATAATGGACCAAAATGAGAAATTGAGTATGTTGTTGTCAGCTTCCGGTGCACTTTCCCACCTGGGGATTTTCATGAATAAAAGGGTCTGGGACAAGCTTTTAATCCCACTAGGTGTGGGAAAAAACTTTGCCGTAGGGAACTGTACAGAAAGACTGAAAAATGAGCCCATACCCATAACTGTATAGGTACCTCAGACTTTGGATGGCCAGTGAAGTCTTCAGGTGCACTTTCCCACCCAGGGATTGATACGAGTTGAAGATACGGATAATAGCTTTCAATCTAACTACCTGCGGTTAAGAACTTTGCCGTAGGGGGATGGGAGTAAAGCGACTGCTGCCACCACCCATAATGGACCAAAATGAGAAATTGAGTATGTTGTTGTCAGCTTCCGGTGCACTTTCCCACCTGGGGATTTTCATGAATAAAAGGGTCTGGGACAAGCTTTTAATCCCACTAGGTGTGGGAAAAAACTTTGCCGTAGGGAACTGTACAGAAAGACTGAAAAATGAGCCCATACCCATAACTGTATAGGTACCTCAGACTTTGGATGGCCAGTGAAGTCTTCAGGTGCACTTTCCCACCCAGGGATTGATACGAGTTGAAGATACGGATAATAGCTTTCAATCTAACTACCTGCGGTTAAGAACTTTGCCGTAGGGGGATGGGAGTAAAGCGACTGCTGCCACCACCCATAATGGACCAAAATGAGAAATTGAGTATGTTGTTGTCAGCTTCCGGTGCACTTTCCCACCTGGGGATTTTCATGAATAAAAGGGTCTGGGACAAGCTTTTAATCCCACTAGGTGTGGGAAAAAACTTTGCCGTAGGGAACTGTACAGAAAGACTGAAAAATGAGCCCATACCCATAACTGTATAGGTACCTCAGACTTTGGATGGCCAGTGAAGTCTTCAGGTGCACTTTCCCACCCAGGGATTGATACGAGTTGAAGATACGGATAATAGCTTTCAATCTAACTACCTGCGGTTAAGAACTTTGCCGTAGGGGGATGGGAGTAAAGCGACTGCTGCCACCACCCATAATGGACCAAAATGAGAAATTGAGTATGTTGTTGTCAGCTTCCGGTGCACTTTCCCACCTGGGGATTTTCATGAATAAAAGGGTCTGGGACAAGCTTTTAATCCCACTAGGTGTGGGAAAAAACTTTGCCGTAGGGAACTGTACAGAAAGACTGAAAAATGAGCCCATACCCATAACTGTATAGGTACCTCAGACTTTGGATGGCCAGTGAAGTCTTCAGGTGCACTTTCCCACCCAGGGATTGATACGAGTTGAAGATACGGATAATAGCTTTCAATCTAACTACCTGCGGTTAAGAACTTTGCCGTAGGGGGATGGGAGTAAAGCGACTGCTGCCACCACCCATAATGGACCAAAATGAGAAATTGAGTATGTTGTTGTCAGCTTCCGGTGCACTTTCCCACCTGGGGATTTTCATGAATAAAAGGGTCTGGGACAAGCTTTTAATCCCACTAGGTGTGGGAAAAAACTTTGCCGTAGGGAACTGTACAGAAAGACTGAAAAATGAGCCCATACCCATAACTGTATAGGTACCTCAGACTTTGGATGGCCAGTGAAGTCTTCAGGTGCACTTTCCCACCCAGGGATTGATACGAGTTGAAGATACGGATAATAGCTTTCAATCTAACTACCTGCGGTTAAGAACTTTGCCGTAGGGGGATGGGAGTAAAGCGACTGCTGCCACCACCCATAATGGACCAAAATGAGAAATTGAGTATGTTGTTGTCAGCTTCCGGTGCACTTTCCCACCTGGGGATTTTCATGAATAAAAGGGTCTGGGACAAGCTTTTAATCCCACTAGGTGTGGGAAAAAACTTTGCCGTAGGGAACTGTACAGAAAGACTGAAAAATGAGCCCATACCCATAACTGTATAGGTACCTCAGACTTTGGATGGCCAGTGAAGTCTTCAGGTGCACTTTCCCACCCAGGGATTGATACGAGTTGAAGATACGGATAATAGCTTTCAATCTAACTACCTGCGGTTAAGAACTTTGCCGTAGGGGGATGGGAGTAAAGCGACTGCTGCCACCACCCATAATGGACCAAAATGAGAAATTGAGTATGTTGTTGTCAGCTTCCGGTGCACTTTCCCACCTGGGGATTTTCATGAATAAAAGGGTCTGGGACAAGCTTTTAATCCCACTAGGTGTGGGAAAAAACTTTGCCGTAGGGAACTGTACAGAAAGACTGAAAAATGAGCCCATACCCATAACTGTATAGGTACCTCAGACTTTGGATGGCCAGTGAAGTCTTCAGGTGCACTTTCCCACCCAGGGATTGATACGAGTTGAAGATACGGATAATAGCTTTCAATCTAACTACCTGCGGTTAAGAACTTTGCCGTAGGGGGATGGGAGTAAAGCGACTGCTGCCACCACCCATAATGGACCAAAATGAGAAATTGAGTATGTTGTTGTCAGCTTCCGGTGCACTTTCCCACCTGGGGATTTTCATGAATAAAAGGGTCTGGGACAAGCTTTTAATCCCACTAGGTGTGGGAAAAAACTTTGCCGTAGGGAACTGTACAGAAAGACTGAAAAATGAGCCCATACCCATAACTGTATAGGTACCTCAGACTTTGGATGGCCAGTGAAGTCTTCAGGTGCACTTTCCCACCCAGGGATTGATACGAGTTGAAGATACGGATAATAGCTTTCAATCTAACTACCTGCGGTTAAGAACTTTGCCGTAGGGGGATGGGAGTAAAGCGACTGCTGCCACCACCCATAATGGACCAAAATGAGAAATTGAGTATGTTGTTGTCAGCTTCCGGTGCACTTTCCCACCTGGGGATTTTCATGAATAAAAGGGTCTGGGACAAGCTTTTAATCCCACTAGGTGTGGGAAAAAACTTTGCCGTAGGGAACTGTACAGAAAGACTGAAAAATGAGCCCATACCCATAACTGTATAGGTACCTCAGACTTTGGATGGCCAGTGAAGTCTTCAGGTGCACTTTCCCACCCAGGGATTGATACGAGTTGAAGATACGGATAATAGCTTTCAATCTAACTACCTGCGGTTAAGAACTTTGCCGTAGGGGGATGGGAGTAAAGCGACTGCTGCCACCACCCATAATGGACCAAAATGAGAAATTGAGTATGTTGTTGTCAGCTTCCGGTGCACTTTCCCACCTGGGGATTTTCATGAATAAAAGGGTCTGGGACAAGCTTTTAATCCCACTAGGTGTGGGAAAAAACTTTGCCGTAGGGAACTGTACAGAAAGACTGAAAAATGAGCCCATACCCATAACTGTATAGGTACCTCAGACTTTGGATGGCCAGTGAAGTCTTCAGGTGCACTTTCCCACCCAGGGATTGATACGAGTTGAAGATACGGATAATAGCTTTCAATCTAACTACCTGCGGTTAAGAACTTTGCCGTAGGGGGATGGGAGTAAAGCGACTGCTGCCACCACCCATAATGGACCAAAATGAGAAATTGAGTATGTTGTTGTCAGCTTCCGGTGCACTTTCCCACCTGGGGATTTTCATGAATAAAAGGGTCTGGGACAAGCTTTTAATCCCACTAGGTGTGGGAAAAAACTTTGCCGTAGGGAACTGTACAGAAAGACTGAAAAATGAGCCCATACCCATAACTGTATAGGTACCTCAGACTTTGGATGGCCAGTGAAGTCTTCAGGTGCACTTTCCCACCCAGGGATTGATACGAGTTGAAGATACGGATAATAGCTTTCAATCTAACTACCTGCGGTTAAGAACTTTGCCGTAGGGGGATGGGAGTAAAGCGACTGCTGCCACCACCCATAATGGACCAAAATGAGAAATTGAGTATGTTGTTGTCAGCTTCCGGTGCACTTTCCCACCTGGGGATTTTCATGAATAAAAGGGTCTGGGACAAGCTTTTAATCCCACTAGGTGTGGGAAAAAACTTTGCCGTAGGGAACTGTACAGAAAGACTGAAAAATGAGCCCATACCCATAACTGTATAGGTACCTCAGACTTTGGATGGCCAGTGAAGTCTTCAGGTGCACTTTCCCACCCAGGGATTGATACGAGTTGAAGATACGGATAATAGCTTTCAATCTAACTACCTGCGGTTAAGAACTTTGCCGTAGGGGGATGGGAGTAAAGCGACTGCTGCCACCACCCATAATGGACCAAAATGAGAAATTGAGTATGTTGTTGTCAGCTTCCGGTGCACTTTCCCACCTGGGGATTTTCATGAATAAAAGGGTCTGGGACAAGCTTTTAATCCCACTAGGTGTGGGAAAAAACTTTGCCGTAGGGAACTGTACAGAAAGACTGAAAAATGAGCCCATACCCATAACTGTATAGGTACCTCAGACTTTGGATGGCCAGTGAAGTCTTCAGGTGCACTTTCCCACCCAGGGATTGATACGAGTTGAAGATACGGATAATAGCTTTCAATCTAACTACCTGCGGTTAAGAACTTTGCCGTAGGGGGATGGGAGTAAAGCGACTGCTGCCACCACCCATAATGGACCAAAATGAGAAATTGAGTATGTTGTTGTCAGCTTCCGGTGCACTTTCCCACCTGGGGATTTTCATGAATAAAAGGGTCTGGGACAAGCTTTTAATCCCACTAGGTGTGGGAAAAAACTTTGCCGTAGGGAACTGTACAGAAAGACTGAAAAATGAGCCCATACCCATAACTGTATAGGTACCTCAGACTTTGGATGGCCAGTGAAGTCTTCAGGTGCACTTTCCCACCCAGGGATTGATACGAGTTGAAGATACGGATAATAGCTTTCAATCTAACTACCTGCGGTTAAGAACTTTGCCGTAGGGGGATGGGAGTAAAGCGACTGCTGCCACCACCCATAATGGACCAAAATGAGAAATTGAGTATGTTGTTGTCAGCTTCCGGTGCACTTTCCCACCTGGGGATTTTCATGAATAAAAGGGTCTGGGACAAGCTTTTAATCCCACTAGGTGTGGGAAAAAACTTTGCCGTAGGGAACTGTACAGAAAGACTGAAAAATGAGCCCATACCCATAACTGTATAGGTACCTCAGACTTTGGATGGCCAGTGAAGTCTTCAGGTGCACTTTCCCACCCAGGGATTGATACGAGTTGAAGATACGGATAATAGCTTTCAATCTAACTACCTGCGGTTAAGAACTTTGCCGTAGGGGGATGGGAGTAAAGCGACTGCTGCCACCACCCATAATGGACCAAAATGAGAAATTGAGTATGTTGTTGTCAGCTTCCGGTGCACTTTCCCACCTGGGGATTTTCATGAATAAAAGGGTCTGGGACAAGCTTTTAATCCCACTAGGTGTGGGAAAAAACTTTGCCGTAGGGAACTGTACAGAAAGACTGAAAAATGAGCCCATACCCATAACTGTATAGGTACCTCAGACTTTGGATGGCCAGTGAAGTCTTCAGGTGCACTTTCCCACCCAGGGATTGATACGAGTTGAAGATACGGATAATAGCTTTCAATCTAACTACCTGCGGTTAAGAACTTTGCCGTAGGGGGATGGGAGTAAAGCGACTGCTGCCACCACCCATAATGGACCAAAATGAGAAATTGAGTATGTTGTTGTCAGCTTCCGGTGCACTTTCCCACCTGGGGATTTTCATGAATAAAAGGGTCTGGGACAAGCTTTTAATCCCACTAGGTGTGGGAAAAAACTTTGCCGTAGGGAACTGTACAGAAAGACTGAAAAATGAGCCCATACCCATAACTGTATAGGTACCTCAGACTTTGGATGGCCAGTGAAGTCTTCAGGTGCACTTTCCCACCCAGGGATTGATACGAGTTGAAGATACGGATAATAGCTTTCAATCTAACTACCTGCGGTTAAGAACTTTGCCGTAGGGGGATGGGAGTAAAGCGACTGCTGCCACCACCCATAATGGACCAAAATGAGAAATTGAGTATGTTGTTGTCAGCTTCCGGTGCACTTTCCCACCTGGGGATTTTCATGAATAAAAGGGTCTGGGACAAGCTTTTAATCCCACTAGGTGTGGGAAAAAACTTTGCCGTAGGGAACTGTACAGAAAGACTGAAAAATGAGCCCATACCCATAACTGTATAGGTACCTCAGACTTTGGATGGCCAGTGAAGTCTTCAGGTGCACTTTCCCACCCAGGGATTGATACGAGTTGAAGATACGGATAATAGCTTTCAATCTAACTACCTGCGGTTAAGAACTTTGCCGTAGGGGGATGGGAGTAAAGCGACTGCTGCCACCACCCATAATGGACCAAAATGAGAAATTGAGTATGTTGTTGTCAGCTTCCGGTGCACTTTCCCACCTGGGGATTTTCATGAATAAAAGGGTCTGGGACAAGCTTTTAATCCCACTAGGTGTGGGAAAAAACTTTGCCGTAGGGAACTGTACAGAAAGACTGAAAAATGAGCCCATACCCATAACTGTATAGGTACCTCAGACTTTGGATGGCCAGTGAAGTCTTCAGGTGCACTTTCCCACCCAGGGATTGATACGAGTTGAAGATACGGATAATAGCTTTCAATCTAACTACCTGCGGTTAAGAACTTTGCCGTAGGGGGATGGGAGTAAAGCGACTGCTGCCACCACCCATAATGGACCAAAATGAGAAATTGAGTATGTTGTTGTCAGCTTCCGGTGCACTTTCCCACCTGGGGATTTTCATGAATAAAAGGGTCTGGGACAAGCTTTTAATCCCACTAGGTGTGGGAAAAAACTTTGCCGTAGGGAACTGTACAGAAAGACTGAAAAATGAGCCCATACCCATAACTGTATAGGTACCTCAGACTTTGGATGGCCAGTGAAGTCTTCAGGTGCACTTTCCCACCCAGGGATTGATACGAGTTGAAGATACGGATAATAGCTTTCAATCTAACTACCTGCGGTTAAGAACTTTGCCGTAGGGGGATGGGAGTAAAGCGACTGCTGCCACCACCCATAATGGACCAAAATGAGAAATTGAGTATGTTGTTGTCAGCTTCCGGTGCACTTTCCCACCTGGGGATTTTCATGAATAAAAGGGTCTGGGACAAGCTTTTAATCCCACTAGGTGTGGGAAAAAACTTTGCCGTAGGGAACTGTACAGAAAGACTGAAAAATGAGCCCATACCCATAACTGTATAGGTACCTCAGACTTTGGATGGCCAGTGAAGTCTTCAGGTGCACTTTCCCACCCAGGGATTGATACGAGTTGAAGATACGGATAATAGCTTTCAATCTAACTACCTGCGGTTAAGAACTTTGCCGTAGGGGGATGGGAGTAAAGCGACTGCTGCCACCACCCATAATGGACCAAAATGAGAAATTGAGTATGTTGTTGTCAGCTTCCGGTGCACTTTCCCACCTGGGGATTTTCATGAATAAAAGGGTCTGGGACAAGCTTTTAATCCCACTAGGTGTGGGAAAAAACTTTGCCGTAGGGAACTGTACAGAAAGACTGAAAAATGAGCCCATACCCATAACTGTATAGGTACCTCAGACTTTGGATGGCCAGTGAAGTCTTCAGGTGCACTTTCCCACCCAGGGATTGATACGAGTTGAAGATACGGATAATAGCTTTCAATCTAACTACCTGCGGTTAAGAACTTTGCCGTAGGGGGATGGGAGTAAAGCGACTGCTGCCACCACCCATAATGGACCAAAATGAGAAATTGAGTATGTTGTTGTCAGCTTCCGGTGCACTTTCCCACCTGGGGATTTTCATGAATAAAAGGGTCTGGGACAAGCTTTTAATCCCACTAGGTGTGGGAAAAAACTTTGCCGTAGGGAACTGTACAGAAAGACTGAAAAATGAGCCCATACCCATAACTGTATAGGTACCTCAGACTTTGGATGGCCAGTGAAGTCTTCAGGTGCACTTTCCCACCCAGGGATTGATACGAGTTGAAGATACGGATAATAGCTTTCAATCTAACTACCTGCGGTTAAGAACTTTGCCGTAGGGGGATGGGAGTAAAGCGACTGCTGCCACCACCCATAATGGACCAAAATGAGAAATTGAGTATGTTGTTGTCAGCTTCCGGTGCACTTTCCCACCTGGGGATTTTCATGAATAAAAGGGTCTGGGACAAGCTTTTAATCCCACTAGGTGTGGGAAAAAACTTTGCCGTAGGGAACTGTACAGAAAGACTGAAAAATGAGCCCATACCCATAACTGTATAGGTACCTCAGACTTTGGATGGCCAGTGAAGTCTTCAGGTGCACTTTCCCACCCAGGGATTGATACGAGTTGAAGATACGGATAATAGCTTTCAATCTAACTACCTGCGGTTAAGAACTTTGCCGTAGGGGGATGGGAGTAAAGCGACTGCTGCCACCACCCATAATGGACCAAAATGAGAAATTGAGTATGTTGTTGTCAGCTTCCGGTGCACTTTCCCACCTGGGGATTTTCATGAATAAAAGGGTCTGGGACAAGCTTTTAATCCCACTAGGTGTGGGAAAAAACTTTGCCGTAGGGAACTGTACAGAAAGACTGAAAAATGAGCCCATACCCATAACTGTATAGGTACCTCAGACTTTGGATGGCCAGTGAAGTCTTCAGGTGCACTTTCCCACCCAGGGATTGATACGAGTTGAAGATACGGATAATAGCTTTCAATCTAACTACCTGCGGTTAAGAACTTTGCCGTAGGGGGATGGGAGTAAAGCGACTGCTGCCACCACCCATAATGGACCAAAATGAGAAATTGAGTATGTTGTTGTCAGCTTCCGGTGCACTTTCCCACCTGGGGATTTTCATGAATAAAAGGGTCTGGGACAAGCTTTTAATCCCACTAGGTGTGGGAAAAAACTTTGCCGTAGGGAACTGTACAGAAAGACTGAAAAATGAGCCCATACCCATAACTGTATAGGTACCTCAGACTTTGGATGGCCAGTGAAGTCTTCAGGTGCACTTTCCCACCCAGGGATTGATACGAGTTGAAGATACGGATAATAGCTTTCAATCTAACTACCTGCGGTTAAGAACTTTGCCGTAGGGGGATGGGAGTAAAGCGACTGCTGCCACCACCCATAATGGACCAAAATGAGAAATTGAGTATGTTGTTGTCAGCTTCCGGTGCACTTTCCCACCTGGGGATTTTCATGAATAAAAGGGTCTGGGACAAGCTTTTAATCCCACTAGGTGTGGGAAAAAACTTTGCCGTAGGGAACTGTACAGAAAGACTGAAAAATGAGCCCATACCCATAACTGTATAGGTACCTCAGACTTTGGATGGCCAGTGAAGTCTTCAGGTGCACTTTCCCACCCAGGGATTGATACGAGTTGAAGATACGGATAATAGCTTTCAATCTAACTACCTGCGGTTAAGAACTTTGCCGTAGGGGGATGGGAGTAAAGCGACTGCTGCCACCACCCATAATGGACCAAAATGAGAAATTGAGTATGTTGTTGTCAGCTTCCGGTGCACTTTCCCACCTGGGGATTTTCATGAATAAAAGGGTCTGGGACAAGCTTTTAATCCCACTAGGTGTGGGAAAAAACTTTGCCGTAGGGAACTGTACAGAAAGACTGAAAAATGAGCCCATACCCATAACTGTATAGGTACCTCAGACTTTGGATGGCCAGTGAAGTCTTCAGGTGCACTTTCCCACCCAGGGATTGATACGAGTTGAAGATACGGATAATAGCTTTCAATCTAACTACCTGCGGTTAAGAACTTTGCCGTAGGGGGATGGGAGTAAAGCGACTGCTGCCACCACCCATAATGGACCAAAATGAGAAATTGAGTATGTTGTTGTCAGCTTCCGGTGCACTTTCCCACCTGGGGATTTTCATGAATAAAAGGGTCTGGGACAAGCTTTTAATCCCACTAGGTGTGGGAAAAAACTTTGCCGTAGGGAACTGTACAGAAAGACTGAAAAATGAGCCCATACCCATAACTGTATAGGTACCTCAGACTTTGGATGGCCAGTGAAGTCTTCAGGTGCACTTTCCCACCCAGGGATTGATACGAGTTGAAGATACGGATAATAGCTTTCAATCTAACTACCTGCGGTTAAGAACTTTGCCGTAGGGGGATGGGAGTAAAGCGACTGCTGCCACCACCCATAATGGACCAAAATGAGAAATTGAGTATGTTGTTGTCAGCTTCCGGTGCACTTTCCCACCTGGGGATTTTCATGAATAAAAGGGTCTGGGACAAGCTTTTAATCCCACTAGGTGTGGGAAAAAACTTTGCCGTAGGGAACTGTACAGAAAGACTGAAAAATGAGCCCATACCCATAACTGTATAGGTACCTCAGACTTTGGATGGCCAGTGAAGTCTTCAGGTGCACTTTCCCACCCAGGGATTGATACGAGTTGAAGATACGGATAATAGCTTTCAATCTAACTACCTGCGGTTAAGAACTTTGCCGTAGGGGGATGGGAGTAAAGCGACTGCTGCCACCACCCATAATGGACCAAAATGAGAAATTGAGTATGTTGTTGTCAGCTTCCGGTGCACTTTCCCACCTGGGGATTTTCATGAATAAAAGGGTCTGGGACAAGCTTTTAATCCCACTAGGTGTGGGAAAAAACTTTGCCGTAGGGAACTGTACAGAAAGACTGAAAAATGAGCCCATACCCATAACTGTATAGGTACCTCAGACTTTGGATGGCCAGTGAAGTCTTCAGGTGCACTTTCCCACCCAGGGATTGATACGAGTTGAAGATACGGATAATAGCTTTCAATCTAACTACCTGCGGTTAAGAACTTTGCCGTAGGGGGATGGGAGTAAAGCGACTGCTGCCACCACCCATAATGGACCAAAATGAGAAATTGAGTATGTTGTTGTCAGCTTCCGGTGCACTTTCCCACCTGGGGATTTTCATGAATAAAAGGGTCTGGGACAAGCTTTTAATCCCACTAGGTGTGGGAAAAAACTTTGCCGTAGGGAACTGTACAGAAAGACTGAAAAATGAGCCCATACCCATAACTGTATAGGTACCTCAGACTTTGGATGGCCAGTGAAGTCTTCAGGTGCACTTTCCCACCCAGGGATTGATACGAGTTGAAGATACGGATAATAGCTTTCAATCTAACTACCTGCGGTTAAGAACTTTGCCGTAGGGGGATGGGAGTAAAGCGACTGCTGCCACCACCCATAATGGACCAAAATGAGAAATTGAGTATGTTGTTGTCAGCTTCCGGTGCACTTTCCCACCTGGGGATTTTCATGAATAAAAGGGTCTGGGACAAGCTTTTAATCCCACTAGGTGTGGGAAAAAACTTTGCCGTAGGGAACTGTACAGAAAGACTGAAAAATGAGCCCATACCCATAACTGTATAGGTACCTCAGACTTTGGATGGCCAGTGAAGTCTTCAGGTGCACTTTCCCACCCAGGGATTGATACGAGTTGAAGATACGGATAATAGCTTTCAATCTAACTACCTGCGGTTAAGAACTTTGCCGTAGGGGGATGGGAGTAAAGCGACTGCTGCCACCACCCATAATGGACCAAAATGAGAAATTGAGTATGTTGTTGTCAGCTTCCGGTGCACTTTCCCACCTGGGGATTTTCATGAATAAAAGGGTCTGGGACAAGCTTTTAATCCCACTAGGTGTGGGAAAAAACTTTGCCGTAGGGAACTGTACAGAAAGACTGAAAAATGAGCCCATACCCATAACTGTATAGGTACCTCAGACTTTGGATGGCCAGTGAAGTCTTCAGGTGCACTTTCCCACCCAGGGATTGATACGAGTTGAAGATACGGATAATAGCTTTCAATCTAACTACCTGCGGTTAAGAACTTTGCCGTAGGGGGATGGGAGTAAAGCGACTGCTGCCACCACCCATAATGGACCAAAATGAGAAATTGAGTATGTTGTTGTCAGCTTCCGGTGCACTTTCCCACCTGGGGATTTTCATGAATAAAAGGGTCTGGGACAAGCTTTTAATCCCACTAGGTGTGGGAAAAAACTTTGCCGTAGGGAACTGTACAGAAAGACTGAAAAATGAGCCCATACCCATAACTGTATAGGTACCTCAGACTTTGGATGGCCAGTGAAGTCTTCAGGTGCACTTTCCCACCCAGGGATTGATACGAGTTGAAGATACGGATAATAGCTTTCAATCTAACTACCTGCGGTTAAGAACTTTGCCGTAGGGGGATGGGAGTAAAGCGACTGCTGCCACCACCCATAATGGACCAAAATGAGAAATTGAGTATGTTGTTGTCAGCTTCCGGTGCACTTTCCCACCTGGGGATTTTCATGAATAAAAGGGTCTGGGACAAGCTTTTAATCCCACTAGGTGTGGGAAAAAACTTTGCCGTAGGGAACTGTACAGAAAGACTGAAAAATGAGCCCATACCCATAACTGTATAGGTACCTCAGACTTTGGATGGCCAGTGAAGTCTTCAGGTGCACTTTCCCACCCAGGGATTGATACGAGTTGAAGATACGGATAATAGCTTTCAATCTAACTACCTGCGGTTAAGAACTTTGCCGTAGGGGGATGGGAGTAAAGCGACTGCTGCCACCACCCATAATGGACCAAAATGAGAAATTGAGTATGTTGTTGTCAGCTTCCGGTGCACTTTCCCACCTGGGGATTTTCATGAATAAAAGGGTCTGGGACAAGCTTTTAATCCCACTAGGTGTGGGAAAAAACTTTGCCGTAGGGAACTGTACAGAAAGACTGAAAAATGAGCCCATACCCATAACTGTATAGGTACCTCAGACTTTGGATGGCCAGTGAAGTCTTCAGGTGCACTTTCCCACCCAGGGATTGATACGAGTTGAAGATACGGATAATAGCTTTCAATCTAACTACCTGCGGTTAAGAACTTTGCCGTAGGGGGATGGGAGTAAAGCGACTGCTGCCACCACCCATAATGGACCAAAATGAGAAATTGAGTATGTTGTTGTCAGCTTCCGGTGCACTTTCCCACCTGGGGATTTTCATGAATAAAAGGGTCTGGGACAAGCTTTTAATCCCACTAGGTGTGGGAAAAAACTTTGCCGTAGGGAACTGTACAGAAAGACTGAAAAATGAGCCCATACCCATAACTGTATAGGTACCTCAGACTTTGGATGGCCAGTGAAGTCTTCAGGTGCACTTTCCCACCCAGGGATTGATACGAGTTGAAGATACGGATAATAGCTTTCAATCTAACTACCTGCGGTTAAGAACTTTGCCGTAGGGGGATGGGAGTAAAGCGACTGCTGCCACCACCCATAATGGACCAAAATGAGAAATTGAGTATGTTGTTGTCAGCTTCCGGTGCACTTTCCCACCTGGGGATTTTCATGAATAAAAGGGTCTGGGACAAGCTTTTAATCCCACTAGGTGTGGGAAAAAACTTTGCCGTAGGGAACTGTACAGAAAGACTGAAAAATGAGCCCATACCCATAACTGTATAGGTACCTCAGACTTTGGATGGCCAGTGAAGTCTTCAGGTGCACTTTCCCACCCAGGGATTGATACGAGTTGAAGATACGGATAATAGCTTTCAATCTAACTACCTGCGGTTAAGAACTTTGCCGTAGGGGGATGGGAGTAAAGCGACTGCTGCCACCACCCATAATGGACCAAAATGAGAAATTGAGTATGTTGTTGTCAGCTTCCGGTGCACTTTCCCACCTGGGGATTTTCATGAATAAAAGGGTCTGGGACAAGCTTTTAATCCCACTAGGTGTGGGAAAAAACTTTGCCGTAGGGAACTGTACAGAAAGACTGAAAAATGAGCCCATACCCATAACTGTATAGGTACCTCAGACTTTGGATGGCCAGTGAAGTCTTCAGGTGCACTTTCCCACCCAGGGATTGATACGAGTTGAAGATACGGATAATAGCTTTCAATCTAACTACCTGCGGTTAAGAACTTTGCCGTAGGGGGATGGGAGTAAAGCGACTGCTGCCACCACCCATAATGGACCAAAATGAGAAATTGAGTATGTTGTTGTCAGCTTCCGGTGCACTTTCCCACCTGGGGATTTTCATGAATAAAAGGGTCTGGGACAAGCTTTTAATCCCACTAGGTGTGGGAAAAAACTTTGCCGTAGGGAACTGTACAGAAAGACTGAAAAATGAGCCCATACCCATAACTGTATAGGTACCTCAGACTTTGGATGGCCAGTGATGTCTTCAGGTGCACTTTCCCACCCAGGGATTGATACGAGTTGAAGATACGGATAATAGCTTTCAATCTAACTACCTGCGGTTAAGAACTTTGCCGTAGGGGGATGGGAGTAAAGCGACTGCTGCCACCACCCATAATGGACCAAAATGAGAAATTGAGTATGTTGTTGTCAGCTTCCGGTGCACTTTCCCACCTGGGGATTTTCATGAATAAAAGGGTCTGGGACAAGCTTTTAATCCCACTAGGTGTGGGAAAAAACTTTGCCGTAGGGAACTGTACAGAAAGACTGAAAAATGAGCCCATACCCATAACTGTATAGGTACCTCAGACTTTGGATGGCCAGTGAAGTCTTCAGGTGCACTTTCCCACCCAGGGATTGATACGAGTTGAAGATACGGATAATAGCTTTCAATCTAACTACCTGCGGTTAAGAACTTTGCCGTAGGGGGATGGGAGTAAAGCGACTGCTGCCACCACCCATAATGGACCAAAATGAGAAATTGAGTATGTTGTTGTCAGCTTCCGGTGCACTTTCCCACCTGGGGATTTTCATGAATAAAAGGGTCTGGGACAAGCTTTTAATCCCACTAGGTGTGGGAAAAAACTTTGCCGTAGGGAACTGTACAGAAAGACTGAAAAATGAGCCCATACCCATAACTGTATAGGTACCTCAGACTTTGGATGGCCAGTGAAGTCTTCAGGTGCACTTTCCCACCCAGGGATTGATACGAGTTGAAGATACGGATAATAGCTTTCAATCTAACTACCTGCGGTTAAGAACTTTGCCGTAGGGGGATGGGAGTAAAGCGACTGCTGCCACCACCCATAATGGACCAAAATGAGAAATTGAGTATGTTGTTGTCAGCTTCCGGTGCACTTTCCCACCTGGGGATTTTCATGAATAAAAGGGTCTGGGACAAGCTTTTAATCCCACTAGGTGTGGGAAAAAACTTTGCCGTAGGGAACTGTACAGAAAGACTGAAAAATGAGCCCATACCCATAACTGTATAGGTACCTCAGACTTTGGATGGCCAGTGAAGTCTTCAGGTGCACTTTCCCACCCAGGGATTGATACGAGTTGAAGATACGGATAATAGCTTTCAATCTAACTACCTGCGGTTAAGAACTTTGCCGTAGGGGGATGGGAGTAAAGCGACTGCTGCCACCACCCATAATGGACCAAAATGAGAAATTGAGTATGTTGTTGTCAGCTTCCGGTGCACTTTCCCACCTGGGGATTTTCATGAATAAAAGGGTCTGGGACAAGCTTTTAATCCCACTAGGTGTGGGAAAAAACTTTGCCGTAGGGAACTGTACAGAAAGACTGAAAAATGAGCCCATACCCATAACTGTATAGGTACCTCAGACTTTGGATGGCCAGTGAAGTCTTCAGGTGCACTTTCCCACCCAGGGATTGATACGAGTTGAAGATACGGATAATAGCTTTCAATCTAACTACCTGCGGTTAAGAACTTTGCCGTAGGGGGATGGGAGTAAAGCGACTGCTGCCACCACCCATAATGGACCAAAATGAGAAATTGAGTATGTTGTTGTCAGCTTCCGGTGCACTTTCCCACCTGGGGATTTTCATGAATAAAAGGGTCTGGGACAAGCTTTTAATCCCACTAGGTGTGGGAAAAAACTTTGCCGTAGGGAACTGTACAGAAAGACTGAAAAATGAGCCCATACCCATAACTGTATAGGTACCTCAGACTTTGGATGGCCAGTGAAGTCTTCAGGTGCACTTTCCCACCCAGGGATTGATACGAGTTGAAGATACGGATAATAGCTTTCAATCTAACTACCTGCGGTTAAGAACTTTGCCGTAGGGGGATGGGAGTAAAGCGACTGCTGCCACCACCCATAATGGACCAAAATGAGAAATTGAGTATGTTGTTGTCAGCTTCCGGTGCACTTTCCCACCTGGGGATTTTCATGAATAAAAGGGTCTGGGACAAGCTTTTAATCCCACTAGGTGTGGGAAAAAACTTTGCCGTAGGGAACTGTACAGAAAGACTGAAAAATGAGCCCATACCCATAACTGTATAGGTACCTCAGACTTTGGATGGCCAGTGAAGTCTTCAGGTGCACTTTCCCACCCAGGGATTGATACGAGTTGAAGATACGGATAATAGCTTTCAATCTAACTACCTGCGGTTAAGAACTTTGCCGTAGGGGGATGGGAGTAAAGCGACTGCTGCCACCACCCATAATGGACCAAAATGAGAAATTGAGTATGTTGTTGTCAGCTTCCGGTGCACTTTCCCACCTGGGGATTTTCATGAATAAAAGGGTCTGGGACAAGCTTTTAATCCCACTAGGTGTGGGAAAAAACTTTGCCGTAGGGAACTGTACAGAAAGACTGAAAAATGAGCCCATACCCATAACTGTATAGGTACCTCAGACTTTGGATGGCCAGTGATGTCTTCAGGTGCACTTTCCCACCCAGGGATTGATACGAGTTGAAGATACGGATAATAGCTTTCAATCTAACTACCTGCGGTTAAGAACTTTGCCGTAGGGGGATGGGAGTAAAGCGACTGCTGCCACCACCCATAATGGACCAAAATGAGAAATTGAGTATGTTGTTGTCAGCTTCCGGTGCACTTTCCCACCTGGGGATTTTCATGAATAAAAGGGTCTGGGACAAGCTTTTAATCCCACTAGGTGTGGGAAAAAACTTTGCCGTAGGGAACTGTACAGAAAGACTGAAAAATGAGCCCATACCCATAACTGTATAGGTACCTCAGACTTTGGATGGCCAGTGAAGTCTTCAGGTGCACTTTCCCACCCAGGGATTGATACGAGTTGAAGATACGGATAATAGCTTTCAATCTAACTACCTGCGGTTAAGAACTTTGCCGTAGGGGGATGGGAGTAAAGCGACTGCTGCCACCACCCATAATGGACCAAAATGAGAAATTGAGTATGTTGTTGTCAGCTTCCGGTGCACTTTCCCACCTGGGGATTTTCATGAATAAAAGGGTCTGGGACAAGCTTTTAATCCCACTAGGTGTGGGAAAAAACTTTGCCGTAGGGAACTGTACAGAAAGACTGAAAAATGAGCCCATACCCATAACTGTATAGGTACCTCAGACTTTGGATGGCCAGTGAAGTCTTCAGATGCACTTTCCCACCCAGGGATTGATACGAGTTGAAGATACGGATAATAGCTTTCAATCTAACTACCTGCGGTTAAGAACTTTGCCGTAGGGGGATGGGAGTAAAGCGACTGCTGCCACCACCCATAATGGACCAAAATGAGAAATTGAGTATGTTGTTGTCAGCTTCCGGTGCACTTTCCCACCTGGGGATTTTCATGAATAAAAGGGTCTGGGACAAGCTTTTAATCCCACTAGGTGTGGGAAAAAACTTTGCCGTAGGGAACTGTACAGAAAGACTGAAAAATGAGCCCATACCCATAACTGTATAGGTACCTCAGACTTTGGATGGCCAGTGAAGTCTTCAGGTGCACTTTCCCACCCAGGGATTGATACGAGTTGAAGATACGGATAACAGCTTTCAATCTAACTACCTGCGGTTAAGAACTTTGCCGTAGGGGGATGGGAGTAAAGCGACTGCTGCCACCACCCATAATGGACCAAAATGAGAAATTGAGTATGTTGTTGTCAGCTTCCGGTGCACTTTCCCACCTGGGGATTTTCATGAATAAAAGGGTCTGGGACAAGCTTTTAATCCCACTAGGTGTGGGAAAAAACTTTGCCGTAGGGAACTGTACAGAAAGACTGAAAAATGAGCCCATACCCATAACTGTATAGGTACCTCAGACTTTGGATGGCCAGTGAAGTCTTCAGGTGCACTTTCCCACCCAGGGATTGATACGAGTTGAAGATACGGATAATAGCTTTCAATCTAACTACCTGCGGTTAAGAACTTTGCCGTAGGGGGATGGGAGTAAAGCGACTGCTGCCACCACCCATAATGGACCAAAATGAGAAATTGAGTATGTTGTTGTCAGCTTCCGGTGCACTTTCCCACCTGGGGATTTTCATGAATAAAAGGGTCTGGGACAAGCTTTTAATCCCACTAGGTGTGGGAAAAAACTTTGCCGTAGGGAACTGTACAGAAAGACTGAAAAATGAGCCCATACCCATAACTGTATAGGTACCTCAGACTTTGGATGGCCAGTGAAGTCTTCAGGTGCACTTTCCCACCCAGGGATTGATACGAGTTGAAGATACGGATAATAGCTTTCAATCTAACTACCTGCGGTTAAGAACTTTGCCGTAGGGGGATGGGAGTAAAGCGACTGCTGCCACCACCCATAATGGACCAAAATGAGAAATTGAGTATGTTGTTGTCAGCTTCCGGTGCACTTTCCCACCTGGGGATTTTCATGAATAAAAGGGTCTGGGACAAGCTTTTAATCCCACTAGGTGTGGGAAAAAACTTTGCCGTAGGGAACTGTACAGAAAGACTGAAAAATGAGCCCATACCCATAACTGTATAGGTACCTCAGACTTTGGATGGCCAGTGAAGTCTTCAGGTGCACTTTCCCACCCAGGGATTGATACGAGTTGAAGATACGGATAATAGCTTTCAATCTAACTACCTGCGGTTAAGAACTTTGCCGTAGGGGGATGGGAGTAAAGCGACTGCTGCCACCACCCATAATGGACCAAAATGAGAAATTGAGTATGTTGTTGTCAGCTTCCGGTGCACTTTCCCACCTGGGGATTTTCATGAATAAAAGGGTCTGGGACAAGCTTTTAATCCCACTAGGTGTGGGAAAAAACTTTGCCGTAGGGAACTGTACAGAAAGACTGAAAAATGAGCCCATACCCATAACTGTATAGGTACCTCAGACTTTGGATGGCCAGTGAAGTCTTCAGGTGCACTTTCCCACCCAGGGATTGATACGAGTTGAAGATACGGATAATAGCTTTCAATCTAACTACCTGCGGTTAAGAACTTTGCCGTAGGGGGATGGGAGTAAAGCGACTGCTGCCACCACCCATAATGGACCAAAATGAGAAATTGAGTATGTTGTTGTCAGCTTCCGGTGCACTTTCCCACCTGGGGATTTTCATGAATAAAAGGGTCTGGGACAAGCTTTTAATCCCACTAGGTGTGGGAAAAAACTTTGCCGTAGGGAACTGTACAGAAAGACTGAAAAATGAGCCCATACCCATAACTGTATAGGTACCTCAGACTTTGGATGGCCAGTGAAGTCTTCAGGTGCACTTTCCCACCCAGGGATTGATACGAGTTGAAGATACGGATAATAGCTTTCAATCTAACTACCTGCGGTTAAGAACTTTGCCGTAGGGGGATGGGAGTAAAGCGACTGCTGCCACCACCCATAATGGACCAAAATGAGAAATTGAGTATGTTGTTGTCAGCTTCCGGTGCACTTTCCCACCTGGGGATTTTCATGAATAAAAGGGTCTGGGACAAGCTTTTAATCCCACTAGGTGTGGGAAAAAACTTTGCCGTAGGGAACTGTACAGAAAGACTGAAAAATGAGCCCATACCCATAACTGTATAGGTACCTCAGACTTTGGATGGCCAGTGAAGTCTTCAGGTGCACTTTCCCACCCAGGGATTGATACGAGTTGAAGATACGGATAATAGCTTTCAATCTAACTACCTGCGGTTAAGAACTTTGCCGTAGGGGGATGGGAGTAAAGCGACTGCTGCCACCACCCATAATGGACCAAAATGAGAAATTGAGTATGTTGTTGTCAGCTTCCGGTGCACTTTCCCACCTGGGGATTTTCATGAATAAAAGGGTCTGGGACAAGCTTTTAATCCCACTAGGTGTGGGAAAAAACTTTGCCGTAGGGAACTGTACAGAAAGACTGAAAAATGAGCCCATACCCATAACTGTATAGGTACCTCAGACTTTGGATGGCCAGTGAAGTCTTCAGGTGCACTTTCCCACCCAGGGATTGATACGAGTTGAAGATACGGATAATAGCTTTCAATCTAACTACCTGCGGTTAAGAACTTTGCCGTAGGGGGATGGGAGTAAAGCGACTGCTGCCACCACCCATAATGGACCAAAATGAGAAATTGAGTATGTTGTTGTCAGCTTCCGGTGCACTTTCCCACCTGGGGATTTTCATGAATAAAAGGGTCTGGGACAAGCTTTTAATCCCACTAGGTGTGGGAAAAAACTTTGCCGTAGGGAACTGTACAGAAAGACTGAAAAATGAGCCCATACCCATAACTGTATAGGTACCTCAGACTTTGGATGGCCAGTGAAGTCTTCAGGTGCACTTTCCCACCCAGGGATTGATACGAGTTGAAGATACGGATAATAGCTTTCAATCTAACTACCTGCGGTTAAGAACTTTGCCGTAGGGGGATGGGAGTAAAGCGACTGCTGCCACCACCCATAATGGACCAAAATGAGAAATTGAGTATGTTGTTGTCAGCTTCCGGTGCACTTTCCCACCTGGGGATTTTCATGAATAAAAGGGTCTGGGACAAGCTTTTAATCCCACTAGGTGTGGGGAAAAAACTTTGCCGTAGGGAACTGTACAGAAAGACTGAAAAATGAGCCCATACCCATAACTGTATAGGTACCTCAGACTTTGGATGGCCAGTGAAGTCTTCAGGTGCACTTTCCCACCCAGGGATTGATACGAGTTGAAGATACGGATAATAGCTTTCAATCTAACTACCTGCGGTTAAGAACTTTGCCGTAGGGGGATGGGAGTAAAGCGACTGCTGCCACCACCCATAATGGACCAAAATGAGAAATTGAGTATGTTGTTGTCAGCTTCCGGTGCACTTTCCCACCTGGGGATTTTCATGAATAAAAGGGTCTGGGACAAGCTTTTAATCCCACTAGGTGTGGGAAAAAACTTTGCCGTAGGGAACTGTACAGAAAGACTGAAAAATGAGCCCATACCCATAACTGTATAGGTACCTCAGACTTTGGATGGCCAGTGAAGTCTTCAGGTGCACTTTCCCACCCAGGGATTGATACGAGTTGAAGATACGGATAATAGCTTTCAATCTAACTACCTGCGGTTAAGAACTTTGCCGTAGGGGGATGGGAGTAAAGCGACTGCTGCCACCACCCATAATGGACCAAAATGAGAAATTGAGTATGTTGTTGTCAGCTTCCGGTGCACTTTCCCACCTGGGGATTTTCATGAATAAAAGGGTCTGGGACAAGCTTTTAATCCCACTAGGTGTGGGAAAAAACTTTGCCGTAGGGAACTGTACAGAAAGACTGAAAAATGAGCCCATACCCATAACTGTATAGGTACCTCAGACTTTGGATGGCCAGTGAAGTCTTCAGGTGCACTTTCCCACCCAGGGATTGATACGAGTTGAAGATACGGATAATAGCTTTCAATCTAACTACCTGCGGTTAAGAACTTTGCCGTAGGGGGATGGGAGTAAAGCGACTGCTGCCACCACCCATAATGGACCAAAATGAGAAATTGAGTATGTTGTTGTCAGCTTCCGGTGCACTTTCCCACCTGGGGATTTTCATGAATAAAAGGGTCTGGGACAAGCTTTTAATCCACTAGGTGTGGGAAAAAACTTTGCCGTAGGGAACTGTACAGAAAGACTGAAAAATGAGCCCATACCCATAACTGTATAGGTACCTCAGACTTTGGATGGCCAGTGAAGTCTTCAGGTGCACTTTCCCACCCAGGGATTGATACGAGTTGAAGATACGGATAATAGCTTTCAATCTAACTACCTGCGGTTAAGAACTTTGCCGTAGGGGGATGGGAGTAAAGCGACTGCTGCCACCACCCATAATGGACCAAAATGAGAAATTGAGTATGTTGTTGTCAGCTTCCGGTGCACTTTCCCACCTGGGGATTTTCATGAATAAAAGGGTCTGGGACAAGCTTTTAATCCCACTAGGTGTGGGAAAAAACTTTGCCGTAGGGAACTGTACAGAAAGACTGAAAAATGAGCCCATACCCATAACTGTATAGGTACCTCAGACTTTGGATGGCCAGTGAAGTCTTCAGGTGCACTTTCCCACCCAGGGATTGATACGAGTTGAAGATACGGATAATAGCTTTCAATCTAACTACCTGCGGTTAAGAACTTTGCCGTAGGGGGATGGGAGTAAAGCGACTGCTGCCACCACCCATAATGGACCAAAATGAGAAATTGAGTATGTTGTTGTCAGCTTCCGGTGCACTTTCCCACCTGGGGATTTTCATGAATAAAAGGGTCTGGGACAAGCTTTTAATCCCACTAGGTGTGGGAAAAACTTTGCCGTAGGGAACTGTACAGAAAGACTGAAAAATGAGCCCATACCCATAACTGTATAGGTACCTCAGACTTTGGATGGCCAGTGAAGTCTTCAGGTGCACTTTCCCACCCAGGGATTGATACGAGTTGAAGATACGGATAATAGCTTTCAATCTAACTACCTGCGGTTAAGAACTTTGCCGTAGGGGGATGGGAGTAAAGCGACTGCTGCCACCACCCATAATGGACCAAAATGAGAAATTGAGTATGTTGTTGTCAGCTTCCGGTGCACTTTCCCACCTGGGGATTTTCATGAATAAAAGGGTCTGGGACAAGCTTTTAATCCCACTAGGTGTGGGAAAAAACTTTGCCGTAGGGAACTGTACAGAAAGACTGAAAAATGAGCCCATACCCATAACTGTATAGGTACCTCAGACTTTGGATGGCCAGTGAAGTCTTCAGGTGCACTTTCCCACCCAGGGATTGATACGAGTTGAAGATACGGATAATAGCTTTCAATCTAACTACCTGCGGTTAAGAACTTTGCCGTAGGGGGATGGGAGTAAAGCGACTGCTGCCACCACCCATAATGGACCAAAATGAGAAATTGAGTATGTTGTTGTCAGCTTCCGGTGCACTTTCCCACCTGGGGATTTTCATGAATAAAAGGGTCTGGGACAAGCTTTAATCCCACTAGGTGTGGGAAAAAACTTTGCCGTAGGGAACTGTACAGAAAGACTGAAAAATGAGCCCATACCCATAACTGTATAGGTACCTCAGACTTTGGATGGCCAGTGAAGTCTTCAGGTGCACTTTCCCACCCAGGGATTGATACGAGTTGAAGATACGGATAATAGCTTTCAATCTAACTACCTGCGGTTAAGAACTTTGCCGTAGGGGGATGGGAGTAAAGCGACTGCTGCCACCACCCATAATGGACCAAAATGAGAAATTGAGTATGTTGTTGTCAGCTTCCGGTGCACTTTCCCACCTGGGGATTTTCATGAATAAAAGGGTCTGGGACAAGCTTTTAATCCCACTAGGTGTGGGAAAAAACTTTGCCGTAGGGAACTGTACAGAAAGACTGAAAAATGAGCCCATACCCATAACTGTATAGGTACCTCAGACTTTGGATGGCCAGTGAAGTCTTCAGGTGCACTTTCCCACCCAGGGATTGATACGAGTTGAAGATACGGATAATAGCTTTCAATCTAACTACCTGCGGTTAAGAACTTTGCCGTAGGGGGATGGGAGTAAAGCGACTGCTGCCACCACCCATAATGGACCAAAATGAGAAATTGAGTATGTTGTTGTCAGCTTCCGGTGCACTTTCCCACCTGGGGATTTTCATGAATAAAAGGGTCTGGGACAAGCTTTTAATCCCACTAGGTGTGGGAAAAAACTTTGCCGTAGGGAACTGTACAGAAAGACTGAAAAATGAGCCCATACCCATAACTGTATAGGTACCTCAGACTTTGGATGGCCAGTGAAGTCTTCAGGTGCACTTTCCCACCCAGGGATTGATACGAGTTGAAGATACGGATAATAGCTTTCAATCTAACTACCTGCGGTTAAGAACTTTGCCGTAGGGGGATGGGAGTAAAGCGACTGCTGCCACCACCCATAATGGACCAAAATGAGAAATTGAGTATGTTGTTGTCAGCTTCCGGTGCACTTTCCCACCTGGGGATTTTCATGAATAAAAGGGTCTGGGACAAGCTTTTAATCCCACTAGGTGTGGGAAAAAACTTTGCCGTAGGGAACTGTACAGAAAGACTGAAAAATGAGCCCATACCCATAACTGTATAGGTACCTCAGACTTTGGATGGCCAGTGAAGTCTTCAGGTGCACTTTCCCACCCAGGGATTGATACGAGTTGAAGATACGGATAATAGCTTTCAATCTAACTACCTGCGGTTAAGAACTTTGCCGTAGGGGGATGGGAGTAAAGCGACTGCTGCCACCACCCATAATGGACCAAAATGAGAAATTGAGTATGTTGTTGTCAGCTTCCGGTGCACTTTCCCACCTGGGGATTTTCATGAATAAAAGGGTCTGGGACAAGCTTTTAATCCCACTAGGTGTGGGAAAAAACTTTGCCGTAGGGAACTGTACAGAAAGACTGAAAAATGAGCCCATACCCATAACTGTATAGGTACCTCAGACTTTGGATGGCCAGTGAAGTCTTCAGGTGCACTTTCCCACCCAGGGATTGATACGAGTTGAAGATACGGATAATAGCTTTCAATCTAACTACCTGCGGTTAAGAACTTTGCCGTAGGGGGATGGGAGTAAAGCGACTGCTGCCACCACCCATAATGGACCAAAATGAGAAATTGAGTATGTTGTTGTCAGCTTCCGGTGCACTTTCCCACCTGGGGATTTTCATGAATAAAAGGTCTGGGACAAGCTTTTATTCCCACTAGGTGTGGGAAAAAACTTTGCCGTAGGGAACTGTACAGAAAGACTGAAAAATGAGCCCATACCCATAACTGTATAGGTACCTCAGACTTTGGATGGCCAGTGAAGTCTTCAGGTGCACTTTCCCACCCAGGGATTGATACGAGTTGAAGATACGGATAATAGCTTTCAATCTAACTACCTGCGGTTAAGAACTTTGCCGTAGGGGGATGGGAGTAAAGCGACTGCTGCCACCACCCATAATGGACCAAAATGAGAAATTGAGTATGTTGTTGTCAGCTTCCGGTGCACTTTCCCACCTGGGGATTTTCATGAATAAAAGGGTCTGGGACAAGCTTTTAATCCCACTAGGTGTGGGAAAAAACTTTGCCGTAGGGAACTGTACAGAAAGACTGAAAAATGAGCCCATACCCATAACTGTATAGGTACCTCAGACTTTGGATGGCCAGTGAAGTCTTCAGGTGCACTTTCCCACCCAGGGATTGATACGAGTTGAAGATACGGATAATAGCTTTCAATCTAACTACCTGCGGTTAAGAACTTTGCCGTAGGGGGATGGGAGTAAAGCGACTGCTGCCACCACCCATAATGGACCAAAATGAGAAATTGAGTATGTTGTTGTCAGCTTCCGGTGCACTTTCCCACCTGGGGATTTTCATGAATAAAAGGGTCTGGGACAAGCTTTTAATCCCACTAGGTGTGGGAAAAACTTTGCCGTAGGGAACTGTACAGAAAGACTGAAAAATGAGCCCATACCCATAACTGTATAGGTACCTCAGACTTTGGATGGCCAGTGAAGTCTTCAGGTGCACTTTCCCACCCAGGGATTGATACGAGTTGAAGATACGGATAATAGCTTTCAATCTAACTACCTGCGGTAAGAACTTTGCCGTAGGGGGATGGGAGTAAAGCGACTGCTGCCACCACCCATAATGGACCAAAATGAGAAATTGAGTATGTTGTTGTCAGCTTCCGGTGCACTTTCCCACCTGGGGATTTTCATGAATAAAAGGGTCTGGGACAAGCTTTTAATCCCACTAGGTGTGGGAAAAAACTTTGCCGTAGGGAACTGTACAGAAAGACTGAAAAATGAGCCCATACCCATAACTGTATAGGTACCTCAGACTTTGGATGGCCAGTGAAGTCTTCAGGTGCACTTTCCCACCCAGGGATTGATACGAGTTGAAGATACGGATAATAGCTTTCAATCTAACTACCTGCGGTTAAGAACTTTGCCGTAGGGGGATGGGAGTAAAGCGACTGCTGCCACCACCCATAATGGACCAAAATGAGAAATTGAGTATGTTGTTGTCAGCTTCCGGTGCACTTTCCCACCTGGGGATTTTCATGAATAAAAGGGTCTGGGACAAGCTTTTAATCCCACTAGGTGTGGGAAAAAACTTTGCCGTAGGGAACTGTACAGAAAGACTGAAAAATGAGCCCATACCCATAACTGTATAGGTACCTCAGACTTTGGATGGCCAGTGAAGTCTTCAGGTGCACTTTCCCACCCAGGGATTGATACGAGTTGAAGATACGGATAATAGCTTTCAATCTAACTACCTGCGGTTAAGAACTTTGCCGTAGGGGGATGGGAGTAAAGCGACTGCTGCCACCACCCATAATGGACCAAAATGAGAAATTGAGTATGTTGTTGTCAGCTTCCGGTGCACTTTCCCACCTGGGGATTTTCATGAATAAAAGGGTCTGGGACAAGCTTTTAATCCCACTAGGTGTGGGAAAAAACTTTGCCGTAGGGAACTGTACAGAAAGACTGAAAAATGAGCCCATACCCATAACTGTATAGGTACCTCAGACTTTGGATGGCCAGTGAAGTCTTCAGGTGCACTTTCCCACCCAGGGATTGATACGAGTTGAAGATACGGATAATAGCTTTCAATCTAACTACCTGCGGTTAAGAACTTTGCCGTAGGGGGATGGGAGTAAAGCGACTGCTGCCACCACCCATAATGGACCAAAATGAGAAATTGAGTATGTTGTTGTCAGCTTCCGGTGCACTTTCCCACCTGGGGATTTTCATGAATAAAAGGGTCTGGGACAAGCTTTTAATCCCACTAGGTGTGGGAAAAAACTTTGCCGTAGGGAACTGTACAGAAAGACTGAAAAATGAGCCCATACCCATAACTGTATAGGTACCTCAGACTTTGGATGGCCAGTGAAGTCTTCAGGTGCACTTTCCCACCCAGGGATTGATACGAGTTGAAGATACGGATAATAGCTTTCAATCTAACTACCTGCGGTTAAGAACTTTGCCGTAGGGGGATGGGAGTAAAGCGACTGCTGCCACCACCCATAATGGACCAAAATGAGAAATTGAGTATGTTGTTGTCAGCTTCCGGTGCACTTTCCCACCTGGGGATTTTCATGAATAAAAGGGTCTGGGACAAGCTTTTAATCCCACTAGGTGTGGGAAAAAACTTTGCCGTAGGGAACTGTACAGAAAGACTGAAAAATGAGCCCATACCCATAACTGTATAGGTACCTCAGACTTTGGATGGCCAGTGAAGTCTTCAGGTGCACTTTCCCACCCAGGGATTGATACGAGTTGAAGATACGGATAATAGCTTTCAATCTAACTACCTGCGGTTAAGAACTTTGCCGTAGGGGGATGGGAGTAAAGCGACTGCTGCCACCACCCATAATGGACCAAAATGAGAAATTGAGTATGTTGTTGTCAGCTTCCGGTGCACTTTCCCACCTGGGGATTTTCATGAATAAAAGGGTCTGGGACAAGCTTTTAATCCCACTAGGTGTGGGAAAAAACTTTGCCGTAGGGAACTGTACAGAAAGACTGAAAAATGAGCCCATACCCATAACTGTATAGGTACCTCAGACTTTGGATGGCCAGTGAAGTCTTCAGGTGCACTTTCCCACCCAGGGATTGATACGAGTTGAAGATACGGATAATAGCTTTCAATCTAACTACCTGCGGTTAAGAACTTTGCCGTAGGGGGATGGGAGTAAAGCGACTGCTGCCACCACCCATAATGGACCAAAATGAGAAATTGAGTATGTTGTTGTCAGCTTCCGGTGCACTTTCCCACCTGGGGATTTTCATGAATAAAAGGGTCTGGGACAAGCTTTTAATCCCACTAGGTGTGGGAAAAAACTTTGCCGTAGGGAACTGTACAGAAAGACTGAAAAATGAGCCCATACCCATAACTGTATAGGTACCTCAGACTTTGGATGGCCAGTGAAGTCTTCAGGTGCACTTTCCCACCCAGGGATTGATACGAGTTGAAGATACGGATAATAGCTTTCAATCTAACTACCTGCGGTTAAGAACTTTGCCGTAGGGGGATGGGAGTAAAGCGACTGCTGCCACCACCCATAATGGACCAAAATGAGAAATTGAGTATGTTGTTGTCAGCTTCCGGTGCACTTTCCCACCTGGGGATTTTCATGAATAAAAGGGTCTGGGACAAGCTTTTAATCCCACTAGGTGTGGGAAAAAACTTTGCCGTAGGGAACTGTACAGAAAGACTGAAAAATGAGCCCATACCCATAACTGTATAGGTACCTCAGACTTTGGATGGCCAGTGAAGTCTTCAGGTGCACTTTCCCACCCAGGGATTGATACGAGTTGAAGATACGGATAATAGCTTTCAATCTAACTACCTGCGGTTAAGAACTTTGCCGTAGGGGGATGGGAGTAAAGCGACTGCTGCCACCACCCATAATGGACCAAAATGAGAAATTGAGTATGTTGTTGTCAGCTTCCGGTGCACTTTCCCACCTGGGGATTTTCATGAATAAAAGGGTCTGGGACAAGCTTTTAATCCCACTAGGTGTGGGAAAAAACTTTGCCGTAGGGAACTGTACAGAAAGACTGAAAAATGAGCCCATACCCATAACTGTATAGGTACCTCAGACTTTGGATGGCCAGTGAAGTCTTCAGGTGCACTTTCCCACCCAGGATTGATACGAGTTGAAGATACGGATAATAGCTTTCAATCTAACTACCTGCGGTTAAGAACTTTGCCGTAGGGGGATGGGAGTAAAGCGACTGCTGCCACCACCCATAATGGACCAAAATGAGAAATTGAGTATGTTGTTGTCAGCTTCCGGTGCACTTTCCCACCTGGGGATTTTCATGAATAAAAGGGTCTGGGACAAGCTTTTAATCCCACTAGGTGTGGGAAAAAACTTTGCCGTAGGGAACTGTACAGAAAGACTGAAAAATGAGCCCATACCCATAACTGTATAGGTACCTCAGACTTTGGATGGCCAGTGAAGTCTTCAGGTGCACTTTCCCACCCAGGGATTGATACGAGTTGAAGATACGGATAATAGCTTTCAATCTAACTACCTGCGGTTAAGAACTTTGCCGTAGGGGGATGGGAGTAAAGCGACTGCTGCCACCACCCATAATGGACCAAAATGAGAAATTGAGTATGTTGTTGTCAGCTTCCGGTGCACTTTCCCACCTGGGGATTTTCATGAATAAAAGGGTCTGGGACAAGCTTTTAATCCCACTAGGTGTGGGAAAAAACTTTGCCGTAGGGAACTGTACAGAAAGACTGAAAAATGAGCCCATACCCATAACTGTATAGGTACCTCAGACTTTGGATGGCCAGTGAAGTCTTCAGGTGCACTTTCCCACCCAGGGATTGATACGAGTTGAAGATACGGATAATAGCTTTCAATCTAACTACCTGCGGTTAAGAACTTTGCCGTAGGGGGATGGGAGTAAAGCGACTGCTGCCACCACCCATAATGGACCAAAATGAGAAATTGAGTATGTTGTTGTCAGCTTCCGGTGCACTTTCCCACCTGGGGATTTTCATGAATAAAAGGGTCTGGGACAAGCTTTTAATCCCACTAGGTGTGGGAAAAAACTTTGCCGTAGGGAACCTGTACAGAAAGACTGAAAAATGAGCCCATACCCATAACTGTATAGGTACCTCAGACTTTGGATGGCCAGTGAAGTCTTCAGGTGCACTTTCCCACCCAGGGATTGATACGAGTTGAAGATACGGATAATAGCTTTCAATCTAACTACCTGCGGTTAAGAACTTTGCCGTAGGGGGATGGGAGTAAAGCGACTGCTGCCACCACCCATAATGGACCAAAATGAGAAATTGAGTATGTTGTTGTCAGCTTCCGGTGCACTTTCCACCTGGGGATTTTCATGAATAAAAGGGTCTGGGACAAGCTTTTAATCCCACTAGGTGTGGGAAAAAACTTTGCCGTAGGGAACTGTACAGAAAGACTGAAAAATGAGCCCATACCCATAACTGTATAGGTACCTCAGACTTTGGATGGCCAGTGAAGTCTTCAGGTGCACTTTCCCACCCAGGGATTGATACGAGTGAAGATACGGATAATAGCTTTCAATCTAACTACCTGCGGTTAAGAACTTTGCCGTAGGGGGATGGGAGTAAAGCGACTGCTGCCACCACCCATAATGGACCAAAATGAGAAATTGAGTATGTTGTTGTCAGCTTCCGGTGCACTTTCCCACCTGGGGATTTTCATGAATAAAAGGGTCTGGGACAAGCTTTAATCCCACTAGGTGTGGAAAAAACTTTGCCGTAGG
>NW_027269250.1:25000-37500 GCF_963676685.1 Mytilus edulis | reverse complement strand
AAACATTTTGCGCAAGAACAAAATTTGGCGGAAGAAAAAAAAAAAAAAATAATAATAATAATAATAATAATAATCAGAACAAATACAATAAGTCTTTTCACAAAAAAGTGAAAAGACTTAATAATAAATATAAAGCAATTGTTTTGAAAACAATTGTTAGGCAGTCTTTCCCCTCTGATGAATGGACAATTGATTTTTTTGATTTATTGATTTGGAAAAAGGGGGGGGGGGGGGTATTTGTTTGTTTGTTTGTTTTTGTAAAGGGTCTATATTATTTAGTTACCGGAGAAGTTTCATGTTTAGTTTGGAAAGTTTTTTTTTTATTTTAGATACAGCGCGCGCGCAAGATTGAAGAGACATCACGTGACGCGGGTTTATATTAAGAAAAACTTAGTCTTTTTATTTCTCTTTAGGTCGGGACGTTAAACAGGCAACATGTATAGAGATGGAATGCACACAATGTAATTTCTTTTGTCATTGTAGGAAATTGACATTTTGATGAAAGTTCACAAGCAGTGCATGTTTTGGATTTAATTGAATCGGTGTAACTTTAAAACACATTTATTGATTATTTTTTGATGATGTCCATTTTTCAGCACCTGTTTGTAACACAGATTAGTATTTCAATCTCGGAGCGGACATTTTATTGTAGGTTTTTACTGAGATTGACGGACCTAGCAAGCGATTTTTACTGCATTGCCATTTCTTTTTTCTAGGAAAAGTCTTGAGAGATATCTGCAAAAAGTTTTTTTATGAACCTTCAGTACATGTATGCCCTGCTGACTGCAAATTTTCAGGTCGATTGGACTTGTAGTTTCAGAGAATATGTGGATTTTTTTTTTCAGAAGAGACGTAAGAACAATAATAAAATAAAAAATTTTCTTGAATAATTGAGAGTTTGTTCCTTCAATAAACTGTCATAAATAAACAGTCATACATATTGATTGATTGATTAGTTGGTTGATTGATTGGTTTGGTTGGTTGGTTGATTAAACACGTTTGATAGGGTCACTTAGAACAAGGGAAAAAAAACCTCAAGAGACCTTGCATCCCGTATTAAACGCATGACACGGAAACATACATTAAGTGATTGATTGGTTGGTTAAACACGTTAGTTAAACATGTTGATTGAACACGTTGGTTAAACACGTTGGCTGGTTAAACACGTTGGAGAGGCTCAATTTAAACAAGCGAAAAAAAACATCTTGGATCCCGTATTTAACACATGAAACGGAAACATGCATTGATTGGTTGATTGGTTGGTTGGTTGGTTGGTTGGTTAAACACGTTGGTTAAACATGTTGGTTAAACACGTTGGTTAAACACGTTGGCTGGTTAAACACGTTTGATAGGCTCAATTTAAACAAGCGAAAAAAAAACCATCTTGGATCCCGTATTTAACACATAAAACGGAAACATGCATTGATTTATTGGTTGGTTGGTTGGTTGGTTGGTTGGTTGGTTGGTTGGTTGGTTGGTTGATTAAACACGTTGGTTAAACATGCTGGTTAAACACGTAGTTTAAACACGTTTGATAGGCTCAATTTTAACAAGCGAAAAAGAAACATCTTGGATCCCGTATTTAACACATGAAACGGAAACATGCATTGATTGGTTGATTGGTTGGTTGGTTAAACACGTTGGTTAAACATGTTGGTTAAACATGTTGGTTAAACACGTTGGGCTGGTAAAACACGTTAGATAGGCTCAATTTAAACAAGCGAAAAAAAACATCTTGGATCCCGTATTTAACACATTAAACGGAAACATGCATTGATTGATTGATTGGTTGTTGGTTGGTTGGTTGGTTGGTTGGTTGGTTGGTTAAACACGTTGGTTAAACACGTTGGTTAAACACGTTGGCTGGTTAAACACGTTAGATAGGCTCAATTTAAACGAGCGAAAAAAAACCATCTTGGATCCCGTATTTAACACATGAAACGGAAACATGCATTGATTTATTGGTTGGTTGGTTGGTTGGTTGGTTGATTGATTAAACACGTTTGTTAAACATGCTGGTTAAACACGTAGCTTAAACACGTTTGATAGGCTCAATTTTAACAAGCGAAAAAAACCCATCTTGGATCCCGTATTTTACACATGAAACGGAAACATGCATTGATTGGTTGATTGGTTGGTTGGTTGATTGGTTGGTTGGTTGGTTGGTTGGTTAAACATGTTGGTTAAACACGTTAGTTAAACACGTTGGCTGGTTAAACACGTTAGATAGGCTCAATTTAAACAAGCGAAAAAAAACATCTTGGATCCCGTATTTAAGACATGAAACGGAAACATGCATTGATTGGTTGGTTGGTTGGTTGGTTGGTTAAACATGTTGGTTAAACACGTTGGTTAAACACGTTGGCTGGTTAAACACGTTAGATAGGCTCAATTTAAACAAGCGAAAAAAACATCTTGGATCCCGTATTTAACACATGAAACGGAAACATGCATTGATTGGTTGGTTGGTTAAACACGTTGGTTAAACATGTTGGTTAAACACGTTGGTTAAACACGTTGGCTGGTTAAACACGTTAGATAGGCTCAATTTAAACGAGCGAAAAAAAAACCATCTTGGATCCCGTATTTAACACATGAAACGGAAACATGCATTGATTGATTGATTGGTTGGTTGGTTGGTTGGTTGGTTGGTTGGTTGGTTGGTTGGTTGGTTAAACATGTTGGTTAAACACGTTTGATAGGCTCAATTAAAACAAGCGGAAAAAAAGAGACCTTGAATCCCGTATCAAACACATGAAACGGAAACATTGATTGATTGATTGATTGATTGATTGATTGATTGATTGATTGGTTGGTTGGTTGGTTGGTTGGTTGATTGATTGGTTGGTTGGTTGGTTGGTTGGTTGGTTGGTTGGTTGGTTCGTTGGTTGAAATTCAAACACTCATAAAACTGTTTAAATAGTGCCAAAACCACATAATTTGATGACCTTGACCTTTGACCTTGTGACCTTCGTCAAGGTCATTGCTCCACAAGGTCATTGCAAAAGACCCTATGGGTCAAGGACCTTTTGTTTAAGAGTTTTGCCTAAAAATGGCTTTTTAAAAACCATCGATGGGAGTTATGTCCCTTATATGATGAAAAAATCAATATAGTCATAATGTAAAAAAGTTGCCCCTTACAGTACCAAGCATTTTTCACTGCTTAATTTTTTTGTATCTATAACCGTTCAAGAATTATAGGGAAATGAAAAACTTATAAAAATCTAAAATATGACCTTGACCTTTGACCTTGACCTAATTTTCTAAGTTAGGACCCAGGGGACTCAAATAAAAACATTCCAGGGTTATACGGTTAACGGTTTAGGAGTTTAAAAAACATACCGACAAATTTATTCCGTAAAGGTAGATAACTCCTATAAAATTTCATCAAATCGCTTCGATTCAAATACGCCAAAAATTACTGAGGATGTAACGAACAGTTTGTAAAAAGAATTTTGTCGCTTTCTTATTTTGTTACGAAGGAGATGCACACAGAGGATAAACAGTGAAAAGGGAGATAACTCTTACATAGAAAATGGTTCGCCTTAGCAGGGTGAAATTTAAAAGCGCATAAACTATACGATACCATATGGGAAATATCTAAGCGACATATTGCGAAACAAACATTTTGCGCAAGAACAAAATTTGGCGGAAGAAAAAAAAAAAAAAATAATAATAATAATAATAATAATAATCAGAACAAATACAATAAGTCTTTTCACAAAAAAGTGAAAAGACTTAATAATAAATATAAAGCAATTGTTTTGAAAACAATTGTTAGGCAGTCTTTCCCCTCTGATGAATGGACAATTGATTTTTTTGATTTATTGATTTGGAAAAAGGGGGGGGGGGGGTATTTGTTTGTTTGTTTGTTTTTGTAAAGGGTCTATATTATTTAGTTACCGGAGAAGTTTCATGTTTAGTTTGGAAAGTTTTTTTTTTTATTTTAGATACAGCGCGCGCGCAAGATTGAAGAGACATCACGTGACGCGGGTTTATATTAAGAAAAACTTAGTCTTTTTATTTCTCTTTAGGTCGGGACGTTAAACAGGCAACATGTATAGAGATGGAATGCACACAATGTAATTTCTTTTGTCATTGTAGGAAATTGACATTTTGATGAAAGTTCACAAGCAGTGCATGTTTTGGATTTAATTGAATCGGTGTAACTTTAAAACACATTTATTGATTATTTTTTGATGATGTCCATTTTTCAGCACCTGTTTGTAACACAGATTAGTATTTCAATCTCGGAGCGGACATTTTATTGTAGGTTTTTACTGAGATTGACGGACCTAGCAAGCGATTTTTACTGCATTGCCATTTCTTTTTTCTAGGAAAAGTCTTGAGAGATATCTGCAAAAAGTTTTTTTATGAACCTTCAGTACATGTATGCCCTGCTGACTGCAAATTTTCAGGTCGATTGGACTTGTAGTTTCAGAGAATATGTGGATTTTTTTTTTCAGAAGAGACGTAAGAACAATAATAAAATAAAAATTTTCTTGAATAATTGAGAGTTTGTTCCTTCAATAAACTGTCATAAATAAACAGTCATACATATTGATTGATTGATTAGTTGGTTGATTGATTGGTTGGTTGGTTGGTTGATTAAACACGTTTGATAGGGTCACTTAGAACAAGGGAAAAAAAACCTCAAGAGACCTTGCATCCCGTATTAAACGCATGACACGGAAACATACATTAAGTGATTGATTGGTTGGTTAAACACGTTAGTTAAACATGTTGATTGAACACGTTGGTTAAACACGTTGGCTGGTTAAACACGTTGGAGAGGCTCAATTTAAACAAGCGAAAAAAAAACATCTTGGATCCCGTATTTAACACATGAAACGGAAACATGCATTGATTGGTTGATTGGTTGGTTGGTTGGTTGGTTGGTTAAACACGTTGGTTAAACATGTTGGTTAAACACGTTGGTTAAACACGTTGGCTGGTTAAACACGTTTGATAGGCTCAATTTAAACAAGCGAAAAAAAAACCATCTTGGATCCCGTATTTAACACATAAAACGGAAACATGCATTGATTTATTGGTTGGTTGGTTGGTTGGTTGGTTGGTTGGTTGGTTGGTTGGTTGGTTGATTAAACACGTTGGTTAAACATGCTGGTTAAACACGTAGTTTAAACACGTTTGATAGGCTCAATTTTAACAAGCGAAAAAGAAACATCTTGGATCCCGTATTTAACACATGAAACGGAAACATGCATTGATTGGTTGATTGGTTGGTTGGTTAAACACGTTGGTTAAACATGTTGGTTAAACATGTTGGTTAAACACGTTGGCTGGTAAAACACGTTAGATAGGCTCAATTTAAACAAGCGAAAAAAAACATCTTGGATCCCGTATTTAACACATTAAACGGAAACATGCATTGATTGATTGATTGGTTGGTTGGTTGGTTGGTTGGTTGGTTGGTTGGTTGGTTAAACACGTTGGTTAAACACGTTGGTTAAACACGTTGGCTGGTTAAACACGTTAGATAGGCTCAATTTAAACGAGCGAAAAAAAACCATCTTGGATCCCGTATTTAACACATGAAACGGAAACATGCATTGATTTATTGGTTGGTTGGTTGGTTGGTTGGTTGATTGATTAAACACGTTTGTTAAACATGCTGGTTAAACACGTAGCTTAAACACGTTTGATAGGCTCAATTTTAACAAGCGAAAAAAACCCATCTTGGATCCCGTATTTTACACATGAAACGGAAACATGCATTGATTGGTTGATTGGTTGGTTGGTTGATTGGTTGGTTGGTTGGTTGGTTGGTTAAACATGTTGGTTAAACACGTTAGTTAAACACGTTGGCTGGTTAAACACGTTAGATAGGCTCAATTTAAACAAGCGAAAAAAAACATCTTGGATCCCGTATTTAAGACATGAAACGGAAACATGCATTGATTGGTTGGTTGGTTGGTTGGTTGGTTAAACATGTTGGTTAAACACGTTGGTTAAACACGTTGGCTGGTTAAACACGTTAGATAGGCTCAATTTAAACAAGCGAAAAAAAACATCTTGGATCCCGTATTTAACACATGAAACGGAAACATGCATTGATTGGTTGGTTGGTTAAACACGTTGGTTAAACATGTTGGTTAAACACGTTGGTTAAACACGTTGGCTGGTTAAACACGTTAGATAGGCTCAATTTAAACGAGCGAAAAAAAAACCATCTTGGATCCCGTATTTAACACATGAAACGGAAACATGCATTGATTGATTGATTGGTTGGTTGGTTGGTTGGTTGGTTGGTTGGTTGGTTGGTTGGTTGGTTAAACATGTTGGTTAAACACGTTTGATAGGCTCAATTAAAACAAGCGGAAAAAAAGAGACCTTGAATCCCGTATCAAACACATGAAACGGAAACATTGATTGATTGATTGATTGATTGATTGATTGATTGATTGATTGGTTGGTTGGTTGGTTGGTTGGTTGATTGATTGGTTGGTTGGTTGGTTGGTTGGTTGGTTGGTTGGTTGGTTCGTTGGTTGAAATTCAAACACTCATAAAACTGTTTAAATAGTGCCAAAACCACATAATTTGATGACCTTGACCTTTGACCTTGTGACCTTCGTCAAGGTCATTGCTCCACAAGGTCATTGCAAAAGACCCTATGGGTCAAGGACCTTTTGTTTAAGAGTTTTGCCTAAAAATGGCTTTTTAAAAACCATCGATGGGAGTTATGTCCCTTATATGATGAAAAAATCAATATAGTCATAATGTAAAAAAGTTGCCCCTTACAGTACCAAGCATTTTTCACTGCTTAATTTTTTTGTATCTATAACCGTTCAAGAATTATAGGGAAATGAAAAACTTATAAAAATCTAAAATATGACCTTGACCTTTGACCTTGACCTAATTTTCTAAGTTAGGACCCAGGGGACTCAAATAAAAACATTCCAGGGTTATACGGTTAACGGTTTAGGAGTTTAAAAAACATACCGACAAATTTATTCCGTAAAGGTAGATAACTCCTATAAAATTTCATCAAATCGCTTCGATTCAAATACGCCAAAAATTACTGAGGATGTAACGAACAGTTTGTAAAAAGAATTTTGTCGCTTTCTTATTTTGTTACGAAGGAGATGCACACAGAGGATAAACAGTGAAAAGGGAGATAACTCTTACATAGAAAATGGTTCGCCTTAGCAGGGTGAAATTTAAAAGCGCATAAACTATACGATACCATATGGGAAATATCTAAGCGACATATTGCGAAACAAACATTTTGCGCAAGAACAAAATTTGGCGGAAGAAAAAAAAAAAAAATAATAATAATAATAATAATAATAATCAGAACAAATACAATAAGTCTTTTCACAAAAAAGTGAAAAGACTTAATAATAAATATAAAGCAATTGTTTTGAAAACAATTGTTAGGCAGTCTTTCCCCTCTGATGAATGGACAATTGATTTTTTTGATTTATTGATTTGGAAAAAGGGGGGGGGGGGGGTATTTGTTTGTTTGTTTGTTTTTGTAAAGGGTCTATATTATTTAGTTACCGGAGAAGTTTCATGTTTAGTTTGGAAAGTTTTTTTTTTATTTTAGATACAGCGCGCGCGCAAGATTGAAGAGACATCACGTGACGCGGGTTTATATTAAGAAAAACTTAGTCTTTTTATTTCTCTTTAGGTCGGGACGTTAAACAGGCAACATGTATAGAGATGGAATGCACACAATGTAATTTCTTTTGTCATTGTAGGAAATTGACATTTTGATGAAAGTTCACAAGCAGTGCATGTTTTGGATTTAATTGAATCGGTGTAACTTTAAAACACATTTATTGATTATTTTTTGATGATGTCCATTTTTCAGCACCTGTTTGTAACACAGATTAGTATTTCAATCTCGGAGCGGACATTTTATTGTAGGTTTTTACTGAGATTGACGGACCTAGCAAGCGATTTTTACTGCATTGCCATTTCTTTTTTCTAGGAAAAGTCTTGAGAGATATCTGCAAAAAGTTTTTTTATGAACCTTCAGTACATGTATGCCCTGCTGACTGCAAATTTTCAGGTCGATTGGACTTGTAGTTTCAGAGAATATGTGGATTTTTTTTTTCAGAAGAGACGTAAGAACAATAATAAAATAAAAATTTTCTTGAATAATTGAGAGTTTGTTCCTTCAATAAACTGTCATAAATAAACAGTCATACATATTGATTGATTGATTAGTTGGTTGATTGATTGGTTGGTTGGTTGGTTGATTAAACACGTTTGATAGGGTCACTTAGAACAAGGGAAAAAAAACCTCAAGAGACCTTGCATCCCGTATTAAACGCATGACACGGAAACATACATTAAGTGATTGATTGGTTGGTTAAACACGTTAGTTAAACATGTTGATTGAACACGTTGGTTAAACACGTTGGCTGGTTAAACACGTTGGAGAGGCTCAATTTAAACAAGCGAAAAAAAAACATCTTGGATCCCGTATTTAACACATGAAACGGAAACATGCATTGATTGGTTGATTGGTTGGTTGGTTGGTTGGTTGGTTAAACACGTTGGTTAAACATGTTGGTTAAACACGTTGGTTAAACACGTTGGCTGGTTAAACACGTTTGATAGGCTCAATTTAAACAAGCGAAAAAAAAACCATCTTGGATCCCGTATTTAACACATAAAACGGAAACATGCATTGATTTATTGGTTGGTTGGTTGGTTGGTTGGTTGGTTGGTTGGTTGGTTGGTTGGTTGATTAAACACGTTGGTTAAACATGCTGGTTAAACACGTAGTTTAAACACGTTTGATAGGCTCAATTTTAACAAGCGAAAAAGAAACATCTTGGATCCCGTATTTAACACATGAAACGGAAACATGCATTGATTGGTTGATTGGTTGGTTGGTTAAACACGTTGGTTAAACATGTTGGTTAAACATGTTGGTTAAACACGTTGGCTGGTAAAACACGTTAGATAGGCTCAATTTAAACAAGCGAAAAAAAACATCTTGGATCCCGTATTTAACACATTAAACGGAAACATGCATTGATTGATTGATTGGTTGGTTGGTTGGTTGGTTGGTTGGTTGGTTGGTTGGTTAAACACGTTGGTTAAACACGTTGGTTAAACACGTTGGCTGGTTAAACACGTTAGATAGGCTCAATTTAAACGAGCGAAAAAAAACCATCTTGGATCCCGTATTTAACACATGAAACGGAAACATGCATTGATTTATTGGTTGGTTGGTTGGTTGGTTGGTTGATTGATTAAACACGTTTGTTAAACATGCTGGTTAAACACGTAGCTTAAACACGTTTGATAGGCTCAATTTTAACAAGCGAAAAAAACCCATCTTGGATCCCGTATTTTACACATGAAACGGAAACATGCATTGATTGGTTGATTGGTTGGTTGGTTGATTGGTTGGTTGGTTGGTTGGTTGGTTAAACATGTTGGTTAAACACGTTAGTTAAACACGTTGGCTGGTTAAACACGTTAGATAGGCTCAATTTAAACAAGCGAAAAAAAACATCTTGGATCCCGTATTTAAGACATGAAACGGAAACATGCATTGATTGGTTGGTTGGTTGGTTGGTTGGTTAAACATGTTGGTTAAACACGTTGGTTAAACACGTTGGCTGGTTAAACACGTTAGATAGGCTCAATTTAAACAAGCGAAAAAAAACATCTTGGATCCCGTATTTAACACATGAAACGGAAACATGCATTGATTGGTTGGTTGGTTAAACACGTTGGTTAAACATGTTGGTTAAACACGTTGGTTAAACACGTTGGCTGGTTAAACACGTTAGATAGGCTCAATTTAAACGAGCGAAAAAAAAACCATCTTGGATCCCGTATTTAACACATGAAACGGAAACATGCATTGATTGATTGATTGGTTGGTTGGTTGGTTGGTTGGTTGGTTGGTTGGTTGGTTGGTTGGTTAAACATGTTGGTTAAACACGTTTGATAGGCTCAATTAAAACAAGCGGAAAAAAAGAGACCTTGAATCCCGTATCAAACACATGAAACGGAAACATTGATTGATTGATTGATTGATTGATTGATTGATTGATTGATTGGTTGGTTGGTTGGTTGGTTGGTTGATTGATTGGTTGGTTGGTTGGTTGGTTGGTTGGTTGGTTGGTTGGTTCGTTGGTTGAAATTCAAACACTCATAAAACTGTTTAAATAGTGCCAAAACCACATAATTTGATGACCTTGACCTTTGACCTTGTGACCTTCGTCAAGGTCATTGCTCCACAAGGTCATTGCAAAAGACCCTATGGGTCAAGGACCTTTTGTTTAAGAGTTTTGCCTAAAAATGGCTTTTTAAAAACCATCGATGGGAGTTATGTCCCTTATATGATGAAAAAATCAATATAGTCATAATGTAAAAAAGTTGCCCCTTACAGTACCAAGCATTTTTCACTGCTTAATTTTTTTGTATCTATAACCGTTCAAGAATTATAGGGAAATGAAAAACTTATAAAAATCTAAAATATGACCTTGACCTTTGACCTTGACCTAATTTTCTAAGTTAGGACCCAGGGGACTCAAATAAAAACATTCCAGGGTTATACGGTTAACGGTTTAGGAGTTTAAAAAACATACCGACAAATTTATTCCGTAAAGGTAGATAACTCCTATAAAATTTCATCAAATCGCTTCGATTCAAATACGCCAAAAATTACTGAGGATGTAACGAACAGTTTGTAAAAAGAATTTTGTCGCTTTCTTATTTTGTTACGAAGGAGATGCACACAGAGGATAAACAGTGAAAAGGGAGATAACTCTTACATAGAAAATGGTTCGCCTTAGCAGGGTGAAATTTAAAAGCGCATAAACTATACGATACCATATGGGAAATATCTAAGCGACATATTGCGAAACAAACATTTTGCGCAAGAACAAAATTTGGCGGAAGAAAAAAAAAAAAAAATAATAATAATAATAATAATAATAATCAGAACAAATACAATAAGTCTTTTCACAAAAAAGTGAAAAGACTTAATAATAAATATAAAGCAATTGTTTTGAAAACAATTGTTAGGCAGTCTTTCCCCTCTGATGAATGGACAATTGATTTTTTTGATTTATTGATTTGGAAAAAGGGGGGGGGGGGGGGTATTTGTTTGTTTGTTTGTTTTTGTAAAGGGTCTATATTATTTAGTTACCGGAGAAGTTTCATGTTTAGTTTGGAAAGTTTTTTTTTTATTTTAGATACAGCGCGCGCGCAAGATTGAAGAGACATCACGTGACGCGGGTTTATATTAAGAAAAACTTAGTCTTTTTATTTCTCTTTAGGTCGGGACGTTAAACAGGCAACATGTATAGAGATGGAATGCACACAATGTAATTTCTTTTGTCATTGTAGGAAATTGACATTTTGATGAAAGTTCACAAGCAGTGCATGTTTTGGATTTAATTGAATCGGTGTAACTTTAAAACACATTTATTGATTATTTTTTGATGATGTCCATTTTTCAGCACCTGTTTGTAACACAGATTAGTATTTCAATCTCGGAGCGGACATTTTATTGTAGGTTTTTACTGAGATTGACGGACCTAGCAAGCGATTTTTACTGCATTGCCATTTCTTTTTTCTAGGAAAAGTCTTGAGAGATATCTGCAAAAAGTTTTTTTATGAACCTTCAGTACATGTATGCCCTGCTGACTGCAAATTTTCAGGTCGATTGGACTTGTAGTTTCAGAGAATATGTGGATTTTTTTTTTCAGAAGAGACGTAAGAACAATAATAAAATAAAAATTTTCTTGAATAATTGAGAGTTTGTTCCTTCAATAAACTGTCATAAATAAACAGTCATACATATTGATTGATTGATTAGTTGGTTGATTGATTGGTTGGTTGGTTGGTTGATTAAACACGTTTGATAGGGTCACTTAGAACAAGGGAAAAAAAACCTCAAGAGACCTTGCATCCCGTATTAAACGCATGACACGGAAACATACATTAAGTGATTGATTGGTTGGTTAAACACGTTAGTTAAACATGTTGATTGAACACGTTGGTTAAACACGTTGGCTGGTTAAACACGTTGGAGAGGCTCAATTTAAACAAGCGAAAAAAAAACATCTTGGATCCCGTATTTAACACATGAAACGGAAACATGCATTGATTGGTTGATTGGTTGGTTGGTTGGTTGGTTGGTTAAACACGTTGGTTAAACATGTTGGTTAAACACGTTGGTTAAACACGTTGGCTGGTTAAACACGTTTGATAGGCTCAATTTAAACAAGCGAAAAAAAAACCATCTTGGATCCCGTATTTAACACATAAAACGGAAACATGCATTGATTTATTGGTTGGTTGGTTGGTTGGTTGGTTGGTTGGTTGGTTGGTTGGTTGGTTGATTAAACACGTTGGTTAAACATGCTGGTTAAACACGTAGTTTAAACACGTTTGATAGGCTCAATTTTAACAAGCGAAAAAGAAACATCTTGGATCCCGTATTTAACACATGAAACGGAAACATGCATTGATTGGTTGATTGGTTGGTTGGTTAAACA
>NW_027269250.1:0-10000 GCF_963676685.1 Mytilus edulis | reverse complement strand
TCATGATTGATTGATCATGATCATGATTGATTGATTGATTGATTGATTGATTGATTGATTAGTTGGTTAGTTGGTTGGTAAAACACGTTGGATAGGGCCAATTGAAACAGCGAAAAAGAAACAAAAAAGATCTTGGACCCTATATTAAACACACGAGACGGAAACATGATTGATTGATTGATTGATTGATTGATTGATTGATTGATTGATTGGTTGGTTGGTTGGTTGGTTGGTTGGTTGGTTTTTTGGTTGGTTAAACACGTTGGATAGGGCCAATTGAAACAGCGAAAAAGAAACAAAGAAGATCTTGGACCCTATATTAAACACACGAGACGAGACGGAAACATGATTGATTGATCATGATTGATTGATTGATTGATTGATTAATTGATTGATTGATTGATTGATTGATTGATTGATTGATTGATTGGTTGGTTGGTTGGTTGGTTAAACACGTTGGAAAGGGTCAATTGAAACAGCGAAAAAGAAACAAAGGAGATCTTGAACCCTATACTAAACACATGAGACGGAAACATGATTGATTGATTGATTAATCATGATCATGATTGGTTGATTGATCATGATCATGATTTGTTGATTGATCATTATTGATTGATCATGATTGGTTGGTTGGTTGGTTGGCAAACACACATAAAATTCTTCAAGTCGTGCCCCAAATCACATATGTACATGACCTTGACCTTTGACCTTGTGACCTTTGTCAAGGTCATTGCTTCACAATGTCATTGCAAAAGACCCTATGGGTCAAGGACCTTTTGTTTAAGATTTTTGCCTAATAATGGCTTTTTATAAACCATCAATGGGGGTTATGTCCCTTACATAATGGTAAAACCAATACAGTCATTATGTAACAAAGTTGCCCCTTGAAGTACTGAACATTTTTCACTGCTTAAATTTTCTGTATCTATAACCATTCAAGAATTATAGGGAAATCAAAGACATATGAAAATCTAAAATATGACCTTGACCTTTGACCTTGACCTAATTTTCTAAGTTAGGACCCAGGGGACTCAAATAAAAACATTCCAGGGTTATACGGTTAACGGTTTATGAGTTAAAAAAACATACCGACAAATTTATTCCGTAAAGGTACATAACTGCTATAAAATTTCATCGAATCGCTTCGATCCAAATTAGCCAAAAATTCCTGAGGATGTAACGAACAATTTGTAAAAAGAATTTTGTCGCTTTCTTATTTTGTTACGAAGGAGATGCACACACATGACAAACAGTGAATAGGGAGATAACTCTTACAAAGAAAATGGTTCGGCTTAGCAGGGTGAAATTTAAAAGCGCATAAACTATACGATACAAAATGAAAAAAATCTAAGCGACATATTGCGAAACAAACATTTATCGCAAGAACAAAATTTGGCGGAAAAAAAAAATAATAATAATAATAATAATCAGAACAAATACAATAGGCTTTCCACAGAAAAGTGGAAAGACCTAATAATCAGAACAAATACAATAAGTCTTTTCACAAAAAAGTGAAAAGACTTAATAATAAATATAAAGCAATTGTTTTGAAAACAATTGTTAGGCAGTCTTTCCCCTCTGATGAATGGACAATTGATTTTTTTGATTTATTGATTTGGAAAAAGGGGGGGGGGGGTATTTGTTTGTTTGTTTGTTTTTGTAAAGGGTCTATATTATTTAGTTACCGGAGAAGTTTCATGTTTAGTTTGGAAAGTTTTTTTTTTATTTTAGATACAGCGCGCGCGCAAGATTGAAGAGACATCACGTGACGCGGGTTTATATTAAGAAAAACTTAGTCTTTTTATTTCTCTTTAGGTCGGGACGTTAAACAGGCAACATGTATAGAGATGGAATGCACACAATGTAATTTCTTTTGTCATTGTAGGAAATTGACATTTTGATGAAAGTTCACAAGCAGTGCATGTTTTGGATTTAATTGAATCGGTGTAACTTTAAAACACATTTATTGATTATTTTTTGATGATGTCCATTTTTCAGCACCTGTTTGTAACACAGATTAGTATTTCAATCTCGGAGCGGACATTTTATTGTAGGTTTTTACTGAGATTGACGGACCTAGCAAGCGATTTTTACTGCATTGCCATTTCTTTTTTCTAGGAAAAGTCTTGAGAGATATCTGCAAAAAGTTTTTTTATGAACCTTCAGTACATGTATGCCCTGCTGACTGCAAATTTTCAGGTCGATTGGACTTGTAGTTTCAGAGAATATGTGGATTTTTTTTTTCAGAAGAGACGTAAGAACAATAATAAAATAAAAATTTTCTTGAATAATTGAGAGTTTGTTCCTTCAATAAACTGTCATAAATAAACAGTCATACATATTGATTGATTGATTAGTTGGTTGATTGATTGGTTGGTTGGTTGGTTGATTAAACACGTTTGATAGGGTCACTTAGAACAAGGGAAAAAAAACCTCAAGAGACCTTGCATCCCGTATTAAACGCATGACACGGAAACATACATTAAGTGATTGATTGGTTGGTTAAACACGTTAGTTAAACATGTTGATTGAACACGTTGGTTAAACACGTTGGCTGGTTAAACACGTTGGAGAGGCTCAATTTAAACAAGCGAAAAAAAAACATCTTGGATCCCGTATTTAACACATGAAACGGAAACATGCATTGATTGGTTGATTGGTTGGTTGGTTGGTTGGTTGGTTAAACACGTTGGTTAAACATGTTGGTTAAACACGTTGGTTAAACACGTTGGCTGGTTAAACACGTTTGATAGGCTCAATTTAAACAAGCGAAAAAAAAACCATCTTGGATCCCGTATTTAACACATAAAACGGAAACATGCATTGATTTATTGGTTGGTTGGTTGGTTGGTTGGTTGGTTGGTTGGTTGGTTGGTTGGTTGATTAAACACGTTGGTTAAACATGCTGGTTAAACACGTAGTTTAAACACGTTTGATAGGCTCAATTTTAACAAGCGAAAAAGAAACATCTTGGATCCCGTATTTAACACATGAAACGGAAACATGCATTGATTGGTTGATTGGTTGGTTGGTTAAACACGTTGGTTAAACATGTTGGTTAAACATGTTGGTTAAACACGTTGGCTGGTAAAACACGTTAGATAGGCTCAATTTAAACAAGCGAAAAAAAACATCTTGGATCCCGTATTTAACACATTAAACGGAAACATGCATTGATTGATTGATTGGTTGGTTGGTTGGTTGGTTGGTTGGTTGGTTGGTTGGTTAAACACGTTGGTTAAACACGTTGGTTAAACACGTTGGCTGGTTAAACACGTTAGATAGGCTCAATTTAAACGAGCGAAAAAAAACCATCTTGGATCCCGTATTTAACACATGAAACGGAAACATGCATTGATTTATTGGTTGGTTGGTTGGTTGGTTGGTTGATTGATTAAACACGTTTGTTAAACATGCTGGTTAAACACGTAGCTTAAACACGTTTGATAGGCTCAATTTTAACAAGCGAAAAAAACCCATCTTGGATCCCGTATTTTACACATGAAACGGAAACATGCATTGATTGGTTGATTGGTTGGTTGGTTGATTGGTTGGTTGGTTGGTTGGTTGGTTAAACATGTTGGTTAAACACGTTAGTTAAACACGTTGGCTGGTTAAACACGTTAGATAGGCTCAATTTAAACAAGCGAAAAAAAACATCTTGGATCCCGTATTTAAGACATGAAACGGAAACATGCATTGATTGGTTGGTTGGTTGGTTGGTTGGTTAAACATGTTGGTTAAACACGTTGGTTAAACACGTTGGCTGGTTAAACACGTTAGATAGGCTCAATTTAAACAAGCGAAAAAAAACATCTTGGATCCCGTATTTAACACATGAAACGGAAACATGCATTGATTGGTTGGTTGGTTAAACACGTTGGTTAAACATGTTGGTTAAACACGTTGGTTAAACACGTTGGCTGGTTAAACACGTTAGATAGGCTCAATTTAAACGAGCGAAAAAAAAACCATCTTGGATCCCGTATTTAACACATGAAACGGAAACATGCATTGATTGATTGATTGGTTGGTTGGTTGGTTGGTTGGTTGGTTGGTTGGTTGGTTGGTTGGTTAAACATGTTGGTTAAACACGTTTGATAGGCTCAATTAAAACAAGCGGAAAAAAAGAGACCTTGAATCCCGTATCAAACACATGAAACGGAAACATTGATTGATTGATTGATTGATTGATTGATTGATTGATTGATTGGTTGGTTGGTTGGTTGGTTGGTTGATTGATTGGTTGGTTGGTTGGTTGGTTGGTTGGTTGGTTGGTTGGTTCGTTGGTTGAAATTCAAACACTCATAAAACTGTTTAAATAGTGCCAAAACCACATAATTTGATGACCTTGACCTTTGACCTTGTGACCTTCGTCAAGGTCATTGCTCCACAAGGTCATTGCAAAAGACCCTATGGGTCAAGGACCTTTTGTTTAAGAGTTTTGCCTAAAAATGGCTTTTTAAAAACCATCGATGGGAGTTATGTCCCTTATATGATGAAAAAATCAATATAGTCATAATGTAAAAAAGTTGCCCCTTACAGTACCAAGCATTTTTCACTGCTTAATTTTTTTGTATCTATAACCGTTCAAGAATTATAGGGAAATGAAAAACTTATAAAAATCTAAAATATGACCTTGACCTTTGACCTTGACCTAATTTTCTAAGTTAGGACCCAGGGGACTCAAATAAAAACATTCCAGGGTTATACGGTTAACGGTTTAGGAGTTTAAAAAACATACCGACAAATTTATTCCGTAAAGGTAGATAACTCCTATAAAATTTCATCAAATCGCTTCGATTCAAATACGCCAAAAATTACTGAGGATGTAACGAACAGTTTGTAAAAAGAATTTTGTCGCTTTCTTATTTTGTTACGAAGGAGATGCACACAGAGGATAAACAGTGAAAAGGGAGATAACTCTTACATAGAAAATGGTTCGCCTTAGCAGGGTGAAATTTAAAAGCGCATAAACTATACGATACCATATGGGAAATATCTAAGCGACATATTGCGAAACAAACATTTTGCGCAAGAACAAAATTTGGCGGAAGAAAAAAAAAAAAAAATAATAATAATAATAATAATAATAATCAGAACAAATACAATAAGTCTTTTCACAAAAAAGTGAAAAGACTTAATAATAAATATAAAGCAATTGTTTTGAAAACAATTGTTAGGCAGTCTTTCCCCTCTGATGAATGGACAATTGATTTTTTTGATTTATTGATTTGGAAAAAGGGGGGGGGGGGGTATTTGTTTGTTTGTTTGTTTTTGTAAAGGGTCTATATTATTTAGTTACCGGAGAAGTTTCATGTTTAGTTTGGAAAGTTTTTTTTTTATTTTAGATACAGCGCGCGCGCAAGATTGAAGAGACATCACGTGACGCGGGTTTATATTAAGAAAAACTTAGTCTTTTTATTTCTCTTTAGGTCGGGACGTTAAACAGGCAACATGTATAGAGATGGAATGCACACAATGTAATTTCTTTTGTCATTGTAGGAAATTGACATTTTGATGAAAGTTCACAAGCAGTGCATGTTTTGGATTTAATTGAATCGGTGTAACTTTAAAACACATTTATTGATTATTTTTTGATGATGTCCATTTTTCAGCACCTGTTTGTAACACAGATTAGTATTTCAATCTCGGAGCGGACATTTTATTGTAGGTTTTTACTGAGATTGACGGACCTAGCAAGCGATTTTTACTGCATTGCCATTTCTTTTTTCTAGGAAAAGTCTTGAGAGATATCTGCAAAAAGTTTTTTTATGAACCTTCAGTACATGTATGCCCTGCTGACTGCAAATTTTCAGGTCGATTGGACTTGTAGTTTCAGAGAATATGTGGATTTTTTTTTTCAGAAGAGACGTAAGAACAATAATAAAATAAAAATTTTCTTGAATAATTGAGAGTTTGTTCCTTCAATAAACTGTCATAAATAAACAGTCATACATATTGATTGATTGATTAGTTGGTTGATTGATTGGTTGGTTGGTTGGTTGATTAAACACGTTTGATAGGGTCACTTAGAACAAGGGAAAAAAAACCTCAAGAGACCTTGCATCCCGTATTAAACGCATGACACGGAAACATACATTAAGTGATTGATTGGTTGGTTAAACACGTTAGTTAAACATGTTGATTGAACACGTTGGTTAAACACGTTGGCTGGTTAAACACGTTGGAGAGGCTCAATTTAAACAAGCGAAAAAAAAACATCTTGGATCCCGTATTTAACACATGAAACGGAAACATGCATTGATTGGTTGATTGGTTGGTTGGTTGGTTGGTTGGTTAAACACGTTGGTTAAACATGTTGGTTAAACACGTTGGTTAAACACGTTGGCTGGTTAAACACGTTTGATAGGCTCAATTTAAACAAGCGAAAAAAAAACCATCTTGGATCCCGTATTTAACACATAAAACGGAAACATGCATTGATTTATTGGTTGGTTGGTTGGTTGGTTGGTTGGTTGGTTGGTTGGTTGGTTGGTTGATTAAACACGTTGGTTAAACATGCTGGTTAAACACGTAGTTTAAACACGTTTGATAGGCTCAATTTTAACAAGCGAAAAAGAAACATCTTGGATCCCGTATTTAACACATGAAACGGAAACATGCATTGATTGGTTGATTGGTTGGTTGGTTAAACACGTTGGTTAAACATGTTGGTTAAACATGTTGGTTAAACACGTTGGCTGGTAAAACACGTTAGATAGGCTCAATTTAAACAAGCGAAAAAAAACATCTTGGATCCCGTATTTAACACATTAAACGGAAACATGCATTGATTGATTGATTGGTTGGTTGGTTGGTTGGTTGGTTGGTTGGTTGGTTGGTTAAACACGTTGGTTAAACACGTTGGTTAAACACGTTGGCTGGTTAAACACGTTAGATAGGCTCAATTTAAACGAGCGAAAAAAAACCATCTTGGATCCCGTATTTAACACATGAAACGGAAACATGCATTGATTTATTGGTTGGTTGGTTGGTTGGTTGGTTGATTGATTAAACACGTTTGTTAAACATGCTGGTTAAACACGTAGCTTAAACACGTTTGATAGGCTCAATTTTAACAAGCGAAAAAAACCCATCTTGGATCCCGTATTTTACACATGAAACGGAAACATGCATTGATTGGTTGATTGGTTGGTTGGTTGATTGGTTGGTTGGTTGGTTGGTTGGTTAAACATGTTGGTTAAACACGTTAGTTAAACACGTTGGCTGGTTAAACACGTTAGATAGGCTCAATTTAAACAAGCGAAAAAAAACATCTTGGATCCCGTATTTAAGACATGAAACGGAAACATGCATTGATTGGTTGGTTGGTTGGTTGGTTGGTTAAACATGTTGGTTAAACACGTTGGTTAAACACGTTGGCTGGTTAAACACGTTAGATAGGCTCAATTTAAACAAGCGAAAAAAAACATCTTGGATCCCGTATTTAACACATGAAACGGAAACATGCATTGATTGGTTGGTTGGTTAAACACGTTGGTTAAACATGTTGGTTAAACACGTTGGTTAAACACGTTGGCTGGTTAAACACGTTAGATAGGCTCAATTTAAACGAGCGAAAAAAAAACCATCTTGGATCCCGTATTTAACACATGAAACGGAAACATGCATTGATTGATTGATTGGTTGGTTGGTTGGTTGGTTGGTTGGTTGGTTGGTTGGTTGGTTGGTTAAACATGTTGGTTAAACACGTTTGATAGGCTCAATTAAAACAAGCGGAAAAAAAGAGACCTTGAATCCCGTATCAAACACATGAAACGGAAACATTGATTGATTGATTGATTGATTGATTGATTGATTGATTGATTGGTTGGTTGGTTGGTTGGTTGGTTGATTGATTGGTTGGTTGGTTGGTTGGTTGGTTGGTTGGTTGGTTGGTTCGTTGGTTGAAATTCAAACACTCATAAAACTGTTTAAATAGTGCCAAAACCACATAATTTGATGACCTTGACCTTTGACCTTGTGACCTTCGTCAAGGTCATTGCTCCACAAGGTCATTGCAAAAGACCCTATGGGTCAAGGACCTTTTGTTTAAGAGTTTTGCCTAAAAATGGCTTTTTAAAAACCATCGATGGGAGTTATGTCCCTTATATGATGAAAAAATCAATATAGTCATAATGTAAAAAAGTTGCCCCTTACAGTACCAAGCATTTTTCACTGCTTAATTTTTTTGTATCTATAACCGTTCAAGAATTATAGGGAAATGAAAAACTTATAAAAATCTAAAATATGACCTTGACCTTTGACCTTGACCTAATTTTCTAAGTTAGGACCCAGGGGACTCAAATAAAAACATTCCAGGGTTATACGGTTAACGGTTTAGGAGTTTAAAAAACATACCGACAAATTTATTCCGTAAAGGTAGATAACTCCTATAAAATTTCATCAAATCGCTTCGATTCAAATACGCCAAAAATTACTGAGGATGTAACGAACAGTTTGTAAAAAGAATTTTGTCGCTTTCTTATTTTGTTACGAAGGAGATGCACACAGAGGATAAACAGTGAAAAGGGAGATAACTCTTACATAGAAAATGGTTCGCCTTAGCAGGGTGAAATTTAAAAGCGCATAAACTATACGATACCATATGGGAAATATCTAAGCGACATATTGCGAAACAAACATTTTGCGCAAGAACAAAATTTGGCGGAAGAAAAAAAAAAAAAAATAATAATAATAATAATAATAATAATCAGAACAAATACAATAAGTCTTTTCACAAAAAAGTGAAAAGACTTAATAATAAATATAAAGCAATTGTTTTGAAAACAATTGTTAGGCAGTCTTTCCCCTCTGATGAATGGACAATTGATTTTTTTGATTTATTGATTTGGAAAAAGGGGGGGGGGGGGTATTTGTTTGTTTGTTTGTTTTTGTAAAGGGTCTATATTATTTAGTTACCGGAGAAGTTTCATGTTTAGTTTGGAAAGTTTTTTTTTTATTTTAGATACAGCGCGCGCGCAAGATTGAAGAGACATCACGTGACGCGGGTTTATATTAAGAAAAACTTAGTCTTTTTATTTCTCTTTAGGTCGGGACGTTAAACAGGCAACATGTATAGAGATGGAATGCACACAATGTAATTTCTTTTGTCATTGTAGGAAATTGACATTTTGATGAAAGTTCACAAGCAGTGCATGTTTTGGATTTAATTGAATCGGTGTAACTTTAAAACACATTTATTGATTATTTTTTGATGATGTCCATTTTTCAGCACCTGTTTGTAACACAGATTAGTATTTCAATCTCGGAGCGGACATTTTATTGTAGGTTTTTACTGAGATTGACGGACCTAGCAAGCGATTTTTACTGCATTGCCATTTCTTTTTTCTAGGAAAAGTCTTGAGAGATATCTGCAAAAAGTTTTTTTATGAACCTTCAGTACATGTATGCCCTGCTGACTGCAAATTTTCAGGTCGATTGGACTTGTAGTTTCAGAGAATATGTGGATTTTTTTTTTCAGAAGAGACGTAAGAACAATAATAAAATAAAAATTTTCTTGAATAATTGAGAGTTTGTTCCTTCAATAAACTGTCATAAATAAACAGTCATACATATTGATTGATTGATTAGTTGGTTGATTGATTGGTTGGTTGGTTGGTTGATTAAACACGTTTGATAGGGTCACTTAGAACAAGGGAAAAAAAACCTCAAGAGACCTTGCATCCCGTATTAAACGCATGACACGGAAACATACATTAAGTGATTGATTGGTTGGTTAAACACGTTAGTTAAACATGTTGATTGAACACGTTGGTTAAACACGTTGGCTGGTTAAACACGTTGGAGAGGCTCAATTTAAACAAGCGAAAAAAAAACATCTTGGATCCCGTATTTAACACATGAAACGGAAACATGCATTGATTGGTTGATTGGTTGGTTGGTTGGTTGGTTGGTTAAACACGTTGGTTAAACATGTTGGTTAAACACGTTGGTTAAACACGTTGGCTGGTTAAACACGTTTGATAGGCTCAAT